>NW_028126310.1:600000-831135 GCF_965194825.1 Balaenoptera physalus | reverse complement strand
CCACTTTATCCCCCCATGCGTGGAAGTGCCCTATGCTCTCTAAGCTGTGTTTTTTAGATGTTTCAGGACACACCGTACACTTCTCCAGAGTGGCTGTTGGCAATTTACATCCCGCCCATCAGTGTAGCAAGGCTCCCATTTCTCCATGGCCTGTCCTGCATTTCTGGTTTTGACACTTTTTTCAGCATGGCCCTTTTGACCGATGGGAAGCGAGACTTCTTTGTAGCGCTGATTTGCCTTTCCAGGTTGCTTGGTTGGCCAAAAAGGGCGTATGCGTTTTCTCCTGAATATATTCAGGAAAAAACGCATACGCCCTTTTTGGCCAAGGGCATCATTGTCAACGTTTTGCCGCTTTTCATGTGCTTTAAAGGCGATTCGCATCTTCCTCCTGAAATCTGTTTCCTGCAATTCTGCCTTGATTTCAAATCCTCTTCTTTGCCTTCCCTCAATATATTTGTGGACGAGAGTTATCATTTATAACTCTTCAGGTTTGTGAATTGCAGTGCCCTGAAGCTCCATTTTACAAGTCGCTTTTTTGGGAGCCGGCCGCAAAAGCGCAGGATGGCTTCAGGCCCTGTTCTGGTTCCGGGGGGCAGGCTGAGCCTGTGGTTAATTCTTCTTCCTGATGGGAAAATAGAGTGACCTGTGCCTGTCCCAACACCAAGAGCTAGTCTCTCTTTGGTTCCCCGTCTTCCCATTCATCCTCAGGACAAATTGCAACCTGTACGGAACAGGAGGTTAAAGGTGCTGATGCTCCAAGTAGGGAGATTGCTACTAAAGTGGCTGGAATGGCGAACCCGAGCACAAGGAGATGAGAAATGAGGTGCGTTTTAGAAACCTTTCCCCATCCCACGGTGTACCATCTTCTGGGTTTCTCATGCATGTTTTCGATGTAGGAAGATGCCCTTGAACATGGAGATTTGGGACCCATGCGATGGGTAGCACGCAGTATTACTTTAAAGGGTCTGCGTTTGCTCACCCAACCTCACCGAACTTCTCAGCCCCAAGAGTGTCCACCCTTATGTCTCATCCAGCTGTGGGTCTAGATATGGTCAATCCAGGTTGCATCACAGCCCCTGAACGAATTGTGTAAGAATTTCTCTCTCTTTCCCTGTCTTTGTTTCATGGGTTTTTAAAAGTAATTTATTTTTATAATGGGGTTTAGCTGCTTTTCACGTCTGTGTTTAGGCCGCTTTACACCCACTTGACACACTAACAGAGAGATATCAATACATAGGTTTTAAGATTATTACTAGTCAGATATATTCTTGTGCGGTGAATCGGGCGTGTTGAGTCCAGTTCTCTGAGCAAGGAGTAGGTCTTGTCTATTCCATATTGGGTTTATGGAACGGTATCTGAGCTAATTTGAAACTCTTGTTTTATGTATCACCCCACCTCACCTTTCCCGTTAAGCAGCCATAGTGTGTTTTCTGCATGTGTGACTCTGTTCTGTTTTGTAATTCAGTTCAAGTGTAACGGTTTTTACATTCCCTCTATAAGTGACACCTTATGAGAAGTGTCCTTTTCTGTGTGACTTATTTCACTTAGAATCGTCTTACCTAAATCCACTCATCATGCTGCTACTAGCCTTATGACATTGATTTCATGGCTGAGTGATATTCCATTGTACATAAGGACCACAACTTTTTTATCCATTTTTCGCTTTCCTGGGATATTTAAGGTGGAAGGAAGTGGAGGTCCTTGTCAACAGAGCAGCCCTAAACTTTGGGGTGCTTGTGTCTTGCTGATTTTCAATTTTCCCACTTTATCCCCCCATGCGTGGAAGTGCCCTATGCTCTCTAAGCTGTGTTTTTTAGATGTTTCAGGACACACCGTACACTTCTCCAGAGTGGCTGTTGGCAATTTACATCCCGCCCATCAGTGTAGCAAGGCTCCCATTTCTCCATGGCCTGTCCTGCATTTCTGGTTTTGACACTTTTTTCAGCATGGCCCTTTTGACCGATGGGAAGCGAGACTGCTTTGTAGCGCTGATTTGCCTTTCCAGGTTGCTTGGTTGGCCAAAAAGGGCGTATGCGTTTTTTCCTGAATATATTCAGGAAAAAACGCATACGCCCTTTTTGGCCAAGGGCATCATTGTCAAAGTTTTGCCGCTTTTCATGTGCTTTAAAGGCGATTCGAATCTTCCTCCTGAAATCTGTTTCCTGCAATTCTGCCTTGATTTCAAATCCTCTTCTTTGCCTTCCCTCAATATATTTGTGGACGAGAGTTATCATTTATAACTCTGCAGGTTTGTGAATTGCAGTGCCCTGAAGCTCCATTTTACAAGTCGCTTTTTTGGGAGCCGGCCGCAAAAGCGCAGGATGGCTTCAGGCCCTGTTCTGGTTCCGGGGGGCAGCCTGAGCCTGTGGTTAATTCTTCTTCCTGATGGGAAAATAGAGTGACCTGTGCCTGTCCCAACACCAAGAGCTAGTCTCTCATTGGTTCCCCGTCTTCCCGTTCATCCTCAGGACAAATTGCAACCTGTACGGAACAGGAGGTTAAAGGTGCTGATGCTCCAAGTAGGGAGATTGTTAGTAAAGTGGCTGGAATGGCGAACCCGAGCACAAGGAGATGAGAAATTAGATGCGTTTTAGAAACCTTTCCCCATCACACGGTGTACCATCTTCTGGGTTTCTCATGCATGTTTTCGATGTAGGAAGATGCCCTTGAACCTGGAGATTTGGGACCCATGCGATGGGTAGCACGCAGTATTACTTTAAAGGGTCTGCGTTTGCTCACCCAACCTCACCGAACCTCTCAGCCCCAAGAGTGTCCACCCTTATGTCTCATCCAGCTGTGGGTCTAGATATGGTCAATCCAGGTTGCATCACAGCCCCTGAACGAATTGTGTAAGAATTTCTCTCACTTTCCCTGTCTTTGTTTCATGGGTTTTTAAAAGTAATTTATTTTTATAATGGGGTTTAGCTGCTTTTCACGGCTGTGTTTAGGCCGCTTTACACCCACTTGACACACTAACAGAGAGATATCAATACATAGGTTTTAAGATTATTACTAGTCAGATATATTCTTGTGCGGTGAATCGGGCGTGTTGAGTCCAGTTCTCTGAGCAAGGAGTAGGTCTTGTCTATTCCATATTGGGTTTATGGAACGGTATCTGAGCTAATTTGAAACTCTTGTTTTATGTATCACCCCACCTCACCTTTCCCGTTAAGCAGCCATAGTGTGTTTTCTGCATGTGTGACTCTGTTCTGTTTTGTAATTCAGTTCAAGTGTAACGGTTTTTACATTCCCTCTATAAGTGACACCTTATGAGAAGTGTCCTTTTCTGTGTGACTTATTTCACTTAGAATCGTCTTACCTAAATCCACTCATCATGCTGCTACTAGCCTTATGACATTGATTTCATGGCTGAGTGATATTCCATTGTACATAAGGACCACAACTTTTTTATCCATTTTTCGCTTTCCTGGGATATTTAAGGTGGAAGGAAGTGGAGGTCCTTGTCAACAGAGCAGCCCTAAACTTTGGGGTGCTTGTGTCTTGCTGATTTTCAATTTTCCCACTTTATCCCCCCATGCGTGGAAGTGCCCTATGCTCTCTAAGCTGTGTTTTTTAGATGTTTCAGGACACACCGTACACTTCTCCAGAGTGGCTGTTGGCAATTTACATCCCGCCCATCAGTGTAGCAAGGCTCCCATTTCTCCATGGCCTGTCCTGCATTTTTGGTTTTGACAACTTTTTCAGCATGTCCCTTTTGACCGATGGGAAGCGAGACTTCTTTGTAGCGCTGATTTGCCTTTCCAGGTTGCTTGGTTGGCCAAAAAGGGCGTATGCGTTTTTTCCTGAATATATTCAGGAAAAAACGCATACGCCCTTTTTGGCCAAGGGCATCATTGTCAACGTTTTGCCGCTTTTCATGTGCTTTAAAGGCGATTCGCATCTTCCTCCTGAAATCTGTTTCCTGCAATTCTGCCTTGATTTCAAATCCTCTTCTTTGCCTTCCCTCAATATATTTGTGGACGAGAGTTATCATTTATAACTCTGCAGGTTTGTGAATTGCAGTGCCCTGAAGCTCCATTTTACAAGTCGCTTTTTTGGGAGCCGGCCGCAAAAGCGCAGGATGGCTTCAGGCCCTGTTCTGGTTCCGGGGGGCAGGCTGAGCCTGTGGTTAATTCTTCTTCCTGATGGGAAAATAGAGTGACCTGTGCCTGTCCCAACACCAAGAGCTAGTCTCTCATTGGTTCCCCGTCTTCCCGTTCATCCTCAGGACAAATTGCAACCTGTACGGAACAGGAGGTTAAAGGTGCTGATGCTCCAAGTAGGGAGATTGCTAGTAAAGTGGCTGGAATGGCGAACACGAGCACAAGGAGATGAGAAATGAGGTGCGTTTTAGAAACCTTTCCCCATCACACGGTGTACCATCTTCTGGGTTTCTCATGCATGTTTTCGATGTAGGAAGATGCCCTTGAACCTGGAGATTTGGGACCCATGCGATGGGTAGCACGCAGTATTACTTTAAAGGGTCTGCGTTTGCTCACCCAACCTCACCGAACCTCTCAGCCCCAAGAGTGTCCACCCTTATGTCTCATCCAGCTGTGGGTCTAGATATGGTCAATCCAGGTTGCATCACAGCCCCTGAACGAATTGTGTAAGAATTTCTCTCTCTTTCCCTGTCTTTGTTTCATGGGTTTTTAAAAGTAATTTATTTTTATAATGGGGTTTAGCTGCTTTTCACGGCTGTGTTTAGGCCGCTTTACACCCACTTGACACACTAACAGAGAGATATCAATACATAGGTTTTAAGATTATTACTAGTCAGATATATTCTTGTGCGGTGAATCGGGCGTGTTGAGTCCAGTTCTCTGAGCAAGGAGTAGGTCTTGTCTATTCCATATTGGGTTTATGGAACGGTATCTGAGCTAATTTGAAACTCTTGTTTTATGTATCACCCCACCTCACCTTTCCCGTTAAGCAGCCATAGTGTGTTTTCTGCATGTGTGACTCTGTTCTGTTTTGTAATTCAGTTCAAGTGTAACGGTTTTAACATTCCCTCTATAAGTGACACCTTATGAGAAGTGTCCTTTTCTGTGTGACTTATTTCACTTAGAATCGTCTTACCTAAATCCACTCATCATGCTGCTACTAGCCTTATGACATTGATTTCATGGCTGAGTGATATTCCATTGTACATAAGGACCACAACTTTTTTATCCATTTTTCGCTTTCCTGGGATATTTAAGGTGGAAGGAAGTGGAGGTCCTTGTCAACAGAGCAGCCCTAACCTTTGGGGTGCTTGTGTCTTGCTGATTTTCAATTTTCCCACTTTATCCCCCCATGCGTGGAAGTGCCCTATGCTCTCTAAGCTGTGTTTTTTAGATGTTTCAGGACACACCGTACACTTCTCCAGAGTGGCTGTTGGCAATTTACATCCCGCCCATCAGTGTAGCAAGGCTCCCATTTCTCCATGGCCTGTCCTGCATTTCTGGTTTTGACACATTTTTCAGCATGTCCCTTTTGACCGATGGGAAGCGAGACTTCTTTGTAGCGCTGATTTGCTTTTCCAGGTTGCTTGGTTGGCCAAAAAGGGCGTATGCGTTTTTTCCTGAATATATTCAGGAAAAAACGCATACGCCCTTTTTGGCCAAGGGCATCATTGTCAACGTTTTGCCGCTTTTCATGTGCTTTAAAGGCGATTCGAATCTACCTCCTGAAATCTGTTTCCTGCAATTCTGCCTTGATTTCAAATCCTCTTCTTTGCCTTCCCTCAATATATTTGTGGACGAGAGTTATCATTTATAATTCTGCAGGTTTGTGAATTGCAGTGCCCTGAAGCTCCATTTTACAAGTCGCTTTTTTGGGAGTCGGCCGCAATAGCGCAGGATGTCTTCAGGCCCTGTTCTGGTTCCGGGGGGCAGGCTGAACCTGTGGTTAATTCTTCTTCCTGATGGGAAATTTGAGTGACCTGTGCCTGTCCCAACACCAAGAGCTAGTCTCTCATTGGTTCCCCGTCTTCCCGTTCATCCTCAGGACAAATTGCAACCTGTACGGAACAGGAGGTTAAAGGTGCTGATGCTCCAAGTAGGGAGATTGCTAGTAAAGTGGCTGGAATGGCCAACCCGAGCACAAGGAGATGAGAAATGCGGTGCGTTTTAGAAACCTTTCCCCATCACACGGTGTACCATCTTCTGGGTTTCTCATGCATGTTTTCGATGTAGGAAGATGCCCTTGAACCTGGAGATTTGGGACCCATGCGATGGGTAGCACGCAGTATTACTTTAAAGGGTCTGCGTTTGCTCACCCAACCTCACCGAACCTCTCAGCCCCAAGAGTGTCCACCCTTATGTCTCATCCAGCTGTGGGTCTAGATATGGTCAATCCAGGTTGCATCACAGCCCCTGAACGAATTGTGTAAGAATTTCTCTCTCTTTCCCTGTCTTTGTTTCATGGGTTTTTAAAAGTAATTTATTTTTATAATGGGGTTTAGCTGCTTTTCACGGCTGTGTTTAGGCCGCTTTACACCCACTTGACACACTAACAGAGAGATATCAATACATAGGTTTTAAGATTATTACTAGTCAGATATATTCTTGTGCGGTGAATCGGGCGTGTTGAGTCCAGTTCTCTGAGCAAGGAGTAGGTCTCGTCTATTCCATATTGGGTTTATGGAACGGTATCTGAGCTAATTTGAAACTCTTGTTTTATGTATCACCCCACCTCACCTTTCCCGTTAAGCAGCCATAGTGTGTTTTCTGCATGTGTGACTCTGTTCTGTTTTGTAATTCAGTTCAAGTGTAACGGTTTTTACATTCCCTCTATAAGTGACACCTTATGAGAAGTGTCCTTTTCTGTGTGACTTATTTCACTTAGAATCGTCTTACCTAAATCCACTCATCATGCTGCTACTAGCCTTATGACATTGATTTCATGGCTGAGTGATATTCCATTGTACATAAGGACCACAACTTTTTTATCCATTTTTCGCTTTCCTGGGATATTTAAGGTGGAAGGAAGTGGAGGTCCTTGTCAACAGAGCAGCCCTAAACTTTGGGGTGCTTGTGTCTTGCTGATTTTCAATTTTCCCACTTTATCCCCCCATGCGTGGAAGTGCCCTATGCTCTCTAAGCTGTGTTTTTTAGATGTTTCAGGACACACCGTACACTTCTCCAGAGTGGCTGTTGGCAATTTACATCCCGCCCATCAGTGTAGCAAGGCTCCCATTTCTCCATGGCCTGTCCTGCATTTCTGGTTTTGACACTTTTTTCAGCATGGCCCTTTTGACCGATGGGAAGCGAGACTTCTTTGTAGCGCTGATTTGCCTTTCCAGGTTGCTTGGTTGGCCAAAAAGGGCGTATGCGTTTTTTCCTGAATATATTCAGGAAAAAACGCATACGCCCTTTTTGGCCAAGGGCATCATTGTCAACGTTTTGCCGCTTTTCATGTGCTTTAAAGGCGATTCGAATCTTCCTCCTGAAATCTGTTTCCTGCAATTCTGCCTTGATTTCAAATCCTCTTCTTTGCCTTCCCTCAATATATTTGTGGACGAGAGTTATCATTTATAACTCTGCAGGTTTGTGAATTGCAGTGCCCTGAAGCTCCATTTTACAAGTCGCTTTTTTGGGAGCCGGCCGCAAAAGCGCAGGATGGCTTCAGGCCCTGTTCTGGTTCCGGGGGGCAGCCTGAGCCTGTGGTTAATTCTTCTTCCTGATGGGAAAATAGAGTGACCTGTGCCTGTCCCAACACCAAGAGCTAGTCTCTCATTGGTTCCCCGTCTTCCCGTTCATCCTCAGGACAAATTGCAACCTGTACGGAACAGGAGGTTAAAGGTGCTGATGCTCCAAGTAGGGAGATTGCTAGTAAAGTGGCTGGAATGGCGAACCCGAGCACAAGGAGATGAGAAATTAGATGCGTTTTAGAAACCTTTCCCCATCACACGGTGTACCATCTTCTGGGTTTCTCATGCATGTTTTCGATGTAGGAAGATGCCCTTGAACCTGGAGATTTGGGACCCATGCGATGGGTAGCACGCAGTATTACTTTAAAGGGTCTGCGTTTGCTCACCCAACCTCACCGAACCTCTCAGCCCCAAGAGTGTCCACCCTTATGTCTCATCCAGCTGTGGGTCTAGATATGGTCAATCCAGGTTGCATCACAGCCCCTGAACGAATTGTGTAAGAATTTCTCTCTCTTTCCCTGTCTTTGTTACATGGGTTTTTAAAAGTAATTTATTTTTATAATGGGGTTTAGCTGCTTTTCACGTCTGTGTTTAGGCCGCTTTACACCCACTTGACACACTAACAGAGAGATATCAATACATAGGTTTTAAGATTATTACTAGTCAGATATATTCTTGTGCGGTGAATCGGGCGTGTTGAGTCCAGTTCTCTGAGCAAGGAGTAGGTCTTGTCTAATCCATATTGGGTTTATGGAACGGTATCTGAGCTAATTTGAAACTCTTGTTTTATGTATCACCCCACCTCACCTTTCCCGTTAAGCAGCCATAGTGTGTTTTCTGCATGTGTGACTCTGTTCTGTTTTGTAATTCAGTTCAAGTGTAACGGTTTTAACATTCCCTCTATAAGTGACACCTTATGAGAAGTGTCCTTTTCTGTGTGACTTATTTCACTTAGAATCGTCTTACCTAAATCCACTCATCATGCTGCTACTAGCCTTATGACATTGATTTCATGGCTGAGTGATATTCCATTGTACATAAGGACCACAACTTTTTTATCCATTTTTCGCTTTCCTGGGATATTTAAGGTGGAAGGAAGTGGAGGTCCTTGTCAACAGAGCAGCCCTAACCTTTGGGGTGCTTGTGTCTTGCTGATTTTCAATTTTCCCACTTTATCCCCCCATGCGTGGAAGTGCCCTATGCTCTCTAAGCTGTGTTTTTTAGATGTTTCAGGACACACCGTACACTTCTCCAGAGTGGCTGTTGGCAATTTACATCCCGCCCATCAGTGTAGCAAGGCTCCCATTTCTCCATGGCCTGTCCTGCATTTCTGGTTTTGACACATTTTTCAGCATGTCCCTTTTGACCGATGGGAAGCGAGACTTCTTTGTAGCGCTGATTTGCTTTTCCAGGTTGCTTGGTTGGCCAAAAAGGGCGTATGCGTTTTTTCCTGAATATATTCAGGAAAAAACGCATACGCCCTTTTTGGCCAAGGGCATCATTGTCAACGTTTTGCCGCTTTTCATGTGCTTTAAAGGCGATTCGAATCTACCTCCTGAAATCTGTTTCCTGCAATTCTGCCTTGATTTCAAATCCTCTTCTTTGCCTTCCCTCAATATATTTGTGGACGAGAGTTATCATTTATAATTCTGCAGGTTTGTGAATTGCAGTGCCCTGAAGCTCCATTTTACAAGTCGCTTTTTTGGGAGTCGGCCGCAATAGCGCAGGATGTCTTCAGGCCCTGTTCTGGTTCCGGGGGGCAGGCTGAACCTGTGGTTAATTCTTCTTCCTGATGGGAAAATTGAGTGACCTGTGCCTGTCCCAACACCAAGAGCTAGTCTCTCATTGGTTCCCCGTCTTCCCGTTCATCCTCAGGACAAATTGCAACCTGTACGGAACAGGAGGTTAAAGGTGCTGATGCTCCAAGTAGGGAGATTGCTAGTAAAGTGGCTGGAATGGCCAACCCGAGCACAAGGAGATGAGAAATGCGGTGCGTTTTAGAAACCTTTCCCCATCACACGGTGTACCATCTTCTGGGTTTCTCATGCATGTTTTCGATGTAGGAAGATGCCCTTGAACCTGGAGATTTGGGACCCATGCGATGGGTAGCACGCAGTATTACTTTAAAGGGTCTGCGTTTGCTCACCCAACCTCACCGAACCTCTCAGCCCCAAGAGTGTCCACCCTTATGTCTCATCCAGCTGTGGGTCTAGATATGGTCAATCCAGGTTGCATCACAGCCCCTGAACGAATTGTGTAAGAATTTCTCTCTCTTTCCCTGTCTTTGTTTCATGGGTTTTTAAAAGTAATTTATTTTTATAATGGGGTTTAGCTGCTTTTCACGGCTGTGTTTAGGCCGCTTTACACCCACTTGACACACTAACAGAGAGATATCAATACATAGGTTTTAAGATTATTACTAGTCAGATATATTCTTGTGCGGTGAATCGGGCGTGTTGAGTCCAGTTCTCTGAGCAAGGAGTAGGTCTTGTCTATTCCATATTGGGTTTATGGAACGGTATCTGAGCTAATTTGAAACTCTTGTTTTATGTATCACCCCACCTCACCTTTCCCGTTAAGCAGCCATAGTGTGTTTTCTGCATGTGTGACTCTGTTCTGTTTTGTAATTCAGTTCAAGTGTAACGGTTTTTACATTCCCTCTATAAGTGACACCTTATGAGAAGTGTCCTTTTCTGTGTGACTTATTTCACTTAGAATCGTCTTACCTAAATCCACTCATCATGCTGCTACTAGCCTTATGACATTGATTTCATGGCTGAGTGATATTCCATTGTACATAAGGACCACAACTTTTTTATCCATTTTTCGCTTTCCTGGGATATTTAAGGTGGAAGGAAGTGGAGGTCCTTGTCAACAGAGCAGCCCTAAACTTTGGGGTGCTTGTGTCTTGCTGATTTTCAATTTTCCCACTTTATCCCCCCATGCGTGGAAGTGCCCTATGCTCTCTAAGCTGTGTTTTTTAGATGTTTCAGGACACACCGTACACTTCTCCAGAGTGGCTGTTGGCAATTTACATCCCGCCCATCAGTGTAGCAAGGCTCCCATTTCTCCATGGCCTGTCCTGCATTTCTGGTTTTGACACTTTTTTCAGCATGGCCCTTTTGACCGATGGGAAGCGAGACTTCTTTGTAGCGCTGATTTGCCTTTCCAGGTTGCTTGGTTGGCCAAAAAGGGCGTATGCGTTTTTTCCTGAATATATTCAGGAAAAAACGCATACGCCCTTTTTGGCCAAGGGCATCATTGTCAACGTTTTGCCGCTTTTCATGTGCTTTAAAGGCGATTCGAATCTTCCTCCTGAAATCTGTTTCCTGCAATTCTGCCTTGATTTCAAATCCTCTTCTTTGCCTTCCCTCAATATATTTGTGGACGAGAGTTATCATTTATAACTCTGCAGGTTTGTGAATTGCAGTGCCCTGAAGCTCCATTTTACAAGTCGGTTTTTTGGGAGCCGGCCGCAAAAGCGCAGGATGGCTTCAGGCCCTGTTCTGGTTCCGGGGGGCAGGCTGAGCCTGTGGTTAATTCTTCTTCCTGATGGGAAAATAGAGTGACCTGTGCCTGTCCCAACACCAAGAGCTAGTCTCTCATTGGTTCCCCGTCTTCCCGTTCATCCTCAGGACAAATTGCAACCTGTACGGAACAGGAGGTTAAAGGTGCTGATGCTCCAAGTAGGGAGATTGCTAGTAAAGTGGCTGGAATGGCGAACCCGAGCACAAGGAGATGAGAAATTAGATGCGTTTTAGAAACCTTTCCCCATCACACGGTGTACCATCTTCTGGGTTTCTCATGCATGTTTTCGATGTAGGAAGATGCCCTTGAACCTGGAGATTTGGGACCCATGCGATGGGTAGCACGCAGTATTACTTTAAAGGGTCTGCGTTTGCTCACCCAACCTCACCGAACCTCTCAGCCCCAAGAGTGTCCACCCTTATGTCTCATCCAGCTGTGGGTCTAGATATGGTCAATCCAGGTTGCATCACAGCCCCTGAACGAATTGTGTAAGAACTTCTCTCTCTTTCCCTGTCTTTGTTTCATGGGTTTTTAAAAGTAATTTATTTTTATAATGGGGTTTAGCTGCTTTTCACGTCTGTGTTTAGGCCGCTTTACACCCACTTGACACACTAACAGAGAGATATCAATACATAGGTTTTAAGATTATTACTAGTCAGATATATTCTTGTGCGGTGAATCGGGCGTGTTGAGTCCAGTTCTCTGAGCAAGGAGTAGGTCTTGTCTATTCCATATTGGGTTTATGGAACGGTATCTGAGCTAATTTGAAACTCTTGTTTTATGTATCACCCCACCTCACCTTTCCCGTTAAGCAGCCATAGTGTGTTTTCTGCATGTGTGACTCTGTTCTGTTTTGTAATTCAGTTCAAGTGTAACGGTTTTAACATTCCCTCTATAAGTGACACCTTATGAGAAGTGTCCTTTTCTGTGTGACTTATTTCACTTAGAATCGTCTTACCTAAATCCACTCATCATGCTGCTACTAGCCTTATGACATTGATTTCATGGCTGAGTGATATTCCATTGTACATAAGGACCACAACTTTTTTATCCATTTTTCGCTTTCCTGGCATATTTAAGGTGGAAGGAAGTGGAGGTCCTTGTCAACAGAGCAGCCCTAACCTTTGGGGTGCTTGTGTCTTGCTGATTTTCAATTTTCCCACTTTATCCCCCCATGCGTGGAAGTGCCCTATGCTCTCTAAGCTGTGTTTTTTAGATGTTTCAGGACACACCGTACACTTCTCCAGAGTGGCTGTTGGCAATTTACATCCCGCCCATCAGTGTAGCAAGGCTCCCATTTCTCCATGGCCTGTCCTGCATTTCTGGTTTTGACACATTTTTCAGCATGTCCCTTTTGACCGATGGGAAGCGAGACTTCTTTATAGCGCTGATTTGCCTTTCCAGGTTGCTTGGTTGGCCAAAAAGGGCGTATGCGTTTTTTCCTGAATATATTCAGGAAAAAACGCATACGCCCTTTTTGGCCAAGGGCATCATTGTCAACGTTTTGCCGCTTTTCATGTGCTTTAAAGGCGATTCGAATCTACCTCCTGAAATCTGTTTCCTGCAATTCTGCCTTGATTTCAAATCCTCTTCTTTGCCTTCCCACAATATATTTGTGGACGAGAGTTATCATTTATAATTCTGCAGGTTTGTGAATTGCAGTGCCCTGAAGCTCCATTTTACAAGTCGCTTTTTTGGGAGTCGGCCGCAATAGCGCAGGATGTCTTCAGGCCCTGTTCTGGTTCCGGGGGGCAGGCTGAACCTGTGGTTAATTCTTCTTCCTGATGGGAAAATTGAGTGACCTGTGCCTGTCCCAACACCAAGAGCTAGTCTCTCATTGGTTCCCCGTCTTCCCGTTCATCCTCAGGACAAATTGCAACCTGTACGGAACAGGAGGTTAAAGGTGCTGATGCTCCAAGTAGGGAGATTGCTAGTAAAGTGGCTGGAATGGCCAACCCGAGCACAAGGAGATGAGAAATGCGGTGCGTTTTAGAAACCTTTCCCCATCACACGGTGTACCATCTTCTGGGTTTCTCATGCATGTTTTCGATGTAGGAAGATGCCCTTGAACCTGGAGATTTGGGACCCATGCGATGGGTAGCACGCAGTATTACTTTAAAGGGTCTGCGTTTGCTCACCCAACCTCACCGAACCTCTCAGCCCCAAGAGTGTCCACCCTTATGTCTCATCCAGCTGTGGGTCTAGATATGGTCAATCCAGGTTGCATCACAGCCCCTGAACGAATTGTGTAAGAATTTCTCTCTCTTTCCCTGTCTTTGTTTCATGGGTTTTTAAAAGTAATTTATTTTTATAATGGGGTTTAGCTGCTTTTCACGGCTGTGTTTAGGCCGCTTTTTACCCACTTGACACACTAACAGAGAGATATCAATACATAGGTTTTAAGATTATTACTAGTCAGATATATTCTTGTGCGGTGAATCGGGCGTGTTGAGTCCAGTTCTCTGAGCAAGGAGTAGGTCTTGTCTATTCCATATTGGGTTTATGGAACGGTATCTGAGCTAATTTGAAACTCTTGTTTTATGTATCACCCCACCTCACCTTTCCCGTTAAGCAGCCATAGTGTGTTTTCTGCATGTGTGACTCTGTTCTGCTTTGTAATTCAGTTCAAGTGTAACGGTTTTTACATTCCCTCTATAAGTGACACCTTATGAGAAGTGTCCTTTTCTGTGTGACTTATTTCACTTAGAATCGTCTTACCTAAATCCACTGATCATGCTGCTACTAGCCTTATGACATTGATTTCATGGCTGAGTGATATTCCATTGTACATAAGGACCACAACTTTTTTATCCATTTTTCGCTTTCCTGGGATATTTAAGGTGGAAGGAAGTGGAGGTCCTTGTCAACAGAGCAGCCCTAAACTTTGGGGTGCTTGTGTCTTGCTGATTTTCAATTTTCCCACTTTATCCCCCCATGCGTGGAAGTGCCCTATGCTCTCTAAGCTGTGTTTTTTAGATGTTTCAGGACACACCGTACACTTCTCCAGAGTGGCTGTTGGCAATTTACATCCCGCCCATCAGTGTAGCAAGGCTCCCATTTCTCCATGGCCTGTCCTGCATTTCTGGTTTTGACAACTTTTTCAGCATGGCCCTTTTGACCGATGGGAAGCGAGACTTCTTTGTAGCGCTGATTTGCCTTTCCAGGTTGCTTGGTTGGCCAAAAAGGGCGTATGCGTTTTTTCCTGAATATATTCAGGAAAAAACGCATACGCCCTTTTTGGCCAAGGGCATCATTGTCAACGTTTTGCCGCTTTTCATGTGCTTTAAAGGCGATTCGAATCTACCTCCTGAAATCTGTTTCCTGCAATTCTGCCTTGATTTCAAATCCTCTTCTTTGCCTTCCCTCAATATATTTGTGGACGAGAGTTATCATTTATAACTCTGCAGGTTTGTGAATTGCAGTGCCCTGAAGCTCCATTTTACAAGTCGGTTTTTTGGGAGCCGGCCGCAAAAGCGCAGGATGGCTTCAGGCCCTGTTCTGGTTCCGGGGGGCAGGCTGAGCCTGTGGTTAATTCTTCTTCCTGATGGGAAAATAGAGTGACCTGTGCCTGTCCCAACACCAAGAGCTAGTCTCTCATTGGTTCCCCGTCTTCCCGTTCATCCTCAGGACAAATTGCAACCTGTACGGAACAGGAGGTTAAAGGTGCTGATGCTCCAAGTAGGGAGATTGCTAGTAAAGTGGCTGGAATGGCGAACACGAGCACAAGGAGATGAGAAATGAGGTGCGTTTTAGAAACCTTTCCCCATCACACGGTGTACCATCTTCTGGGTTTCTCATGCATGTTTTCGATGTAGGAAGATGCCCTTGAACCTGGAGATTTGGGACCCATGCGATGGGTAGCACGCAGTATTACTTTAAAGGGTCTCCGTTTGCTCACCCAACCTCACCAAACCTCTCAGCCCCAAGAGTGTCCACCCTTATGTCTCATCCAGCTGTGGGTCTAGATATGGTCAATCCAGGTTGCATCACAGCCCCTGAACGAATTGTGTAAGAATTTCTCTCTCTTTCCCTGTCTTTGTTTCATGGGTTTTTAAAAGTAATTTCTTTTTATAATGGGGTTTAGCTGCTTTTCACGGCTGTGTTTAGGCCGCTTTTTACCCACTTGACACACTAACAGAGAGATATCAATACATAGGTTTTAAGATTATTACTAGTCAGATATATTCTTGTGCGGTGAATCGGGCGTGTTGAGTCCAGTTCTCTGAGCAAGGAGTAGGTCTTGTCTATTCCATATTGGGTTTATGGAACGGTATCTGAGCTAATTTGAAACTCTTGTTTTATGTATCACCCCACCTCACCTTTCCCGTTAAGCAGCCACAGTGTGTTTTCTGCATGTGTGACTCTGTTCTGTTTTGTAATTCAGTTCAAGTGTAACGGTTTTTACATTCCCTCTATAAGTGACACCTTATGAGAAGTGTCCTTTTCTGTGTGACTTATTTCACTTAGAATCGTCTTACCTAAATCCACTGATCATGCTGCTACTAGCCTTATGACATTGATTTCATGGCTGAGTGATATTCCATTGTACATAAGGACCACAACTTTTTTATCCATTTTTCGCTTTCCTGGGATATTTAAGGTGGAAGGAAGTGGAGGTCCTTGTCAACAGAGCAGCCCTAAACTTTGGGGTGCTTGTGTCTTGCTGATTTTCAATTTTCCCACTTTATCCCCCCATGCGTGGAAGTGCCCTATGCTCTCTAAGCTGTGTTTTTTAGATGTTTCAGGACACACCGTACACTTCTCCAGAGTGGCTGTTTGCAATTTACATCCCGCCCATCAGTGTAGCAAGGCTCCCATTTCTCCATGGCCTGTCCTGCATTTCTGGTTTTGACAACTTTTTCAGCATGTCCCTTTTGACCGATGGGAAGCGAGACTTCTTTGTAGCGCTGATTTGCCTTTCCAGGTTGCTTGGTTGGCCAAAAAGGGCGTATGCGTTTTTTCCTGAATATATTCAGGAAAAAACGCATACGCCCTTTTTGGCCAAGGGCATCATTGTCAACGTTTTGCCGCTTTTCATGTGCTTTAAAGGCGATTCGAATCTACCTCCTGAAATCTGTTTCCTGCAATTCTGCCTTGATTTCAAATCCTCTTCTTTGCCTTCCCTCAATATATTTGTGGACGAGAGTTATCATTTATAACTCTGCAGGTTTGTGAATTGCAGTGCCCTGAAGCTCCATTTTACAAGTCGGTTTTTTGGGAGCCGGCCGCAAAAGCGCAGGATGGCTTCAGGCCCTGTTCTGGTTCCGGGGGGCAGGCTGAGCCTGTGGTTAATTCTTCTTCCTGATGGGAAAATAGAGTGACCTGTGCCTGTCCCAACACCAAGAGCTAGTCTCTCATTGGTTCCCCGTCTTCCCGTTCATCCTCAGGACAAATTGCAACCTGTACGGAACAGGAGGTTAAAGGTGCTGATGCTCCAAGTAGGGAGATTGCTAGTAAAGTGGCTGGAATGGCGAACACGAGCACAAGGAGATGAGAAATGAGGTGCGTTTTAGAAACCTTTCCCCATCACACGGTGTACCATCTTCTGGGTTTCTCATGCATGTTTTCGATGTAGGAAGATGCCCTTGAACCTGGAGATTTGGGACCCATGCGATGGGTAGCACGCAGTATTACTTTAAAGGGTCTCCGTTTGCTCACCCAACCTCACCAAACCTCTCAGCCCCAAGAGTGTCCACCCTTATGTCTCATCCAGCTGTGGGTCTAGATATGGTCAATCCAGGTTGCATCACAGCCCCTGAACGAATTGTGTAAGAATTTCTCTCTCTTTCCCTGTCTTTGTTTCATGGGTTTTTAAAAGTAATTTCTTTTTATAATGGGGTTTAGCTGCTTTTCACGGCTGTGTTTAGGCCGCTTTTTACCCACTTGACACACTAACAGAGAGATATCAATACATAGGTTTTAAGATTATTACTAGTCAGATATATTCTTGTGCGGTGAATCGGGCGTGTTGAGTCCAGTTCTCTGAGCAAGGAGTAGGTCTTGTCTATTCCATATTGGGTTTATGGAACGGTATCTGAGCTAATTTGAAACTCTTGTTTTATGTATCACCCCACCTCACCTTTCCCGTTAAGCAGCCACAGTGTGTTTTCTGCATGTGTGACTCTGTTCTGTTTTGTAATTCAGTTCAAGTGTAACGGTTTTTACATTCCCTCTATAAGTGACACCTTATGAGAAGTGTCCTTTTCTGTGTGACTTATTTCACTTAGAATCGTCTTACCTAAATCCACTGATCATGCTGCTACTAGCCTTATGACATTGATTTCATGGCTGAGTGATATTCCATTGTACATAAGGACCACAACTTTTTTATCCATTTTTCGCTTTCCTGGGATATTTAAGGTGGAAGGAAGTGGAGGTCCTTGTCAACAGAGCAGCCCTAAACTTTGGGGTGCTTGTGTCTTGCTGATTTTCAATTTTCCCACTTTATCCCCCCATGCGTGGAAGTGCCCTATGCTCTCTAAGCTGTGTTTTTTAGATGTTTCAGGACACACCGTACACTTCTCCAGAGTGGCTGTTTGCAATTTACATCCCGCCCATCAGTGTAGCAAGGCTCCCATTTCTCCATGGCCTGTCCTGCATTTCTGGTTTTGACAACTTTTTCAGCATGTCCCTTTTGACCGATGGGAAGCGAGACTTCTTTGTAGCGCTGATTTGCCTTTCCAGGTTGCTTGGTTGGCCAAAAAGGGCGTATGCGTTTTTTCCTGAATATATTCAGGAAAAAACGCATACGCCCTTTTTGGCCAAGGGCATCATTGTCAACGTTTTGCCGCTTTTCATGTGCTTTAAAGGCGATTCGAATCTACCTCCTGAAATCTGTTTCCTGCAATTCTGCCTTGATTTCAAATCCTCTTCTTTGCCTTCCCTCAATATATTTGTGGACGAGAGTTATCATTTATAACTCTGCAGGTTTGTGAATTGCAGTGCCCTGAAGCTCCATTTTACAAGTCGGTTTTTTGGGAGCCGGCCGCAAAAGCGCAGGATGGCTTCAGGCCCTGTTCTGGTTCCGGGGGGCAGGCTGAGCCTGTGGTTAATTCTTCTTCCTGATGGGAAAATAGAGTGACCTGTGCCTGTCCCAACACCAAGAGCTAGTCTCTCATTGGTTCCCCGTCTTCCCGTTCATCCTCAGGACAAATTGCAACCTGTACGGAACAGGAGGTTAAAGGTGCTGATGCTCCAAGTAGGGAGATTGCTAGTAAAGTGGCTGGAATGGCGAACACGAGCACAAGGAGATGAGAAATGAGGTGCGTTTTAGAAACCTTTCCCCATCACACGGTGTACCATCTTCTGGGTTTCTCATGCATGTTTTCGATGTAGGAAGATGCCCTTGAACCTGGAGATTTGGGACCCATGCGATGGGTAGCACGCAGTATTACTTTAAAGGGTCTCCGTTTGCTCACCCAACCTCACCAAACCTCTCAGCCCCAAGAGTGTCCACCCTTATGTCTCATCCAGCTGTGGGTCTAGATATGGTCAATCCAGGTTGCATCACAGCCCCTGAACGAATTGTGTAAGAATTTCTCTCTCTTTCCCTGTCTTTGTTTCATGGGTTTTTAAAAGTAATTTCTTTTTATAATGGGGTTTAGCTGCTTTTCACGGCTGTGTTTAGGCCGCTTTTTACCCACTTGACACAGTAACAGAGAGATATCAATACATAGGTTTTAAGATTATTACTAGTCAGATATATTCTTGTGCGGTGAATCGGGCGTGTTGAGTCCAGTTCTCTGAGCAAGGAGTAGGTCTTGTCTATTCCATATTGGGTTTATGGAACGGTATCTGAGCTAATTTGAAACTCTTGTTTTATGTATCACCCCACCTCACCTTTCCCGTTAAGCAGCCATAGTGTGTTTTCTGCATGTGTGACTCTGTTCTGTTTTGTAATTCAGTTCAAGTGTAACGGTTTTTACATTCCCTCTATAAGTGACACCTTATGAGAAGTGTCCTTTTCTGTGTGACTTATTTCACTTAGAATCGTCTTACCTAAATCCACTCATCATGCTGCTACTAGCCTTATGACATTGATTTCATGGCTGAGTGATATTCCATTGTACATAAGGACCACAACTTTTTTATCCATTTTTCGCTTTCCTGGGATATTAAAGGTGGAAGGAAGTGGAGGTCCTTGTCAACAGAGCAGCCCTAAACTTTGGGGTGCTTGTGTCTTGCTGATTTTCAATTTTCCCACTTTATCCCCCCATGCGTGGAAGTGCCCTATGCTCTCTAAGCTGTGTTTTTTAGATGTTTCAGGACACACCGTACACTTCTCCAGAGTGGCTGTTGGCAATTTACATCCCGCCCATCAGTGTAGCAAGGCTTCCATTTCTCCATGGCCTGTCCTGCATTTCTGGTTTTGACACTTTTTTCAGCATGGCCCTTTTGACCGATGGGAAGCGAGACTTCTTTGTAGCGCTGATTTGCCTTTCCAGGTTGCTTGGTGGGCCAAAAAGGGCGTATGCGTTTTTTCCTGAATATATTCAGGAAAAAACGCATACGCCCTTTTTGGCCAAGGGCATCATTGTCAAAGTTTTGCCGCTTTTCATGTGCTTTAAAGGCGATTCGAATCTTCCTCCTGAAATCTGTTTCCTGCAATTCTGCCTTGATTTCAAATCCTCTTCTTTGCCTTCCCTCAATATATTTGTGGACGAGAGTTATCATTTATAACTCTGCAGGTTTGTGAATTGCAGTGCCCTGAAGCTCCATTTTACAAGTCGCTTTTTTGGGAGCCGGCCGCAAAAGCGCAGGATGGCTTCAGGCCCTGTTCTGGTTCCGGGGGGCAGCCTGAGCCTGTGGTTAATTCTTCTTCCTGATGGGAAAATAGAGTGACCTGTGCCTGTCCCAACACCAAGAGCTAGTCTCTCATTGGTTCCCCGTCTTCCCGTTCATCCTCAGGACAAATTGCAACCTGTACGGAACAGGAGGTTAAAGGTGCTGATGCTCCAAGTAGGGAGATTGCTAGTAAAGTGGCTGGAATGGCGAACCCGAGCACAAGGAGATGAGAAATTAGATGCGTTTTAGAAACCTTTCCCCATCACACGGTGTACCATCTTCTGGGTTTCTCATGCATGTTTTCGATGTAGGAAGATGCCCTTGAACCTGGAGATTTGGGACCCATGCGATGGGTAGCACGCAGTATTACTTTAAAGGGTCTGCGTTTGCTCACCCAACCTCACTGAACCTCTAAGCCACAAGAGTGTCCACCCTTATGTCTCATCCAGCTGTGGGTCTAGATATGGTCAATCCAGGTTGCATCACAGCCCCTGAACGAATTGTGTAAGAATTTCTCTCTCTTTCCCTGTCTTTGTTTCATGGGTTTTTAAAAGTAATTTATTTTTATAATGGGGTTTAGCTGCTTTTCACGTCTGTGTTTAGGCCGCTTTACACCCACTTGACACACTAACAGAGAGATATCAATACATAGGTTTTAAGATTATTACTAGTCAGATATATTCTTGTGCGGTGAATCGGGCGTGTTGAGTCCAGTTCTCTGAGCAAGGAGTAGGTCTTGTCTAATCCATATTGGGTTTATGGAACAGTATCTGAGCTAATTTGAAACTCTTGTTTTATGTATCACCCCACCTCACCTTTCCCGTTAAGCAGCCATAGTGTGTTTTCTGCATGTGTGACTCTGTTCTGTTTTGTAATTCAGTTCAAGTGTAACGGTTTTTACATTCCCTCTATAAGTGACACCTTATGAGAAGTGTCCTTTTCTGTGTGACTTATTTCACTTAGAATCGTCTTACCTAAATCCACTGATCATGCTGCTACTAGCCTTATGACATTGATTTCATGGCTGAGTGATATTCCATTGTACATAAGGACCACAACTTTTTTATCCATTTTTCGCTTTCCTGGGATATTTAAGGTGGAAGGAAGTGGAGGTCCTTGTCAACAGAGCAGCCCTAAACTTTGGGGTGCTTGTGTCTTGCTGATTTTCAATTTTCCCACATTATCCCCCCATGCGTGGAAGTGCCCTATGCTCTCTAAGCTGTGTTTTTTAGATGTTTCAGGACACACCGTACACTTCTCCAGAGTGGCTGTTGGCAATTTACATCCCGCCCATCAGTGTAGCAAGGCTCCCATTTCTCCATGGCCTGTCCTGCATTTCTGGTTTTGAAAACTTTTTCAGCATGTCCCTTTTGACCGATGGGAAGCGAGACTTCTTTGTAGCGCTGATTTGCCTTTCCAGGTTGCTTGGTTGGCCAAAAAGGGCGTATGCGTTTTTTCCTGAATATATTCAGGAAAAAACGCATACGCCCTTTTTGGCCAAGGGCATCATTGTCAACGTTTTGCCGCTTTTCATGTGCTTTAAAGGCAATTCGAATCTACCTCCTGAAATCTGTTTCCTGCAATTCTGCCTTGATTTCAAATCCTCTTCTTTGCCTTCCCTCAATATATTTGTGGACGAGAGTTATCATTTATAACTCTGCAGGTTTGTGAATTGCAGTGCCCTGAAGCTCCATTTTACAAGTCGGTTTTTTGGGAGCCGGCCGCAAAAGCGCAGGATGGCTTCAGGCCCTGTTCTGGTTCCGGGGGGCAGGCTGAGCCTGTGGTTAATTCTTCTTCCTGATGGGAAAATAGAGTGACCTGTGCCTGTCCCAACACCAAGAGCTAGTCTCTCATTGGTTCCCCGTCTTCCCGTTCATCCTCAGGACAAATTGCAACCTGTACGGAACAGGAGGTTAAAGGTGCTGATGCTCCAAGTAGGGAGATTGCTAGTAAAGTGGCTGGAATGGCGAACACGAGCACAAGGAGATGAGAAATGAGGTGCGTTTTAGAAACCTTTCCCCATCACACGGTGTACCATCTTCTGGGTTTCTCATGCATGTTTTCGATGTAGGAAGATGCCCTTGAACCTGGAGATTTGGGACCCATGCGATGGGTAGCACGCAGTATTACTTTAAAGGGTCTCCGTTTGCTCACCCAACCTCACCAAACCTCTCAGCCCCAAGAGTGTCCACCCTTATGTCTCATCCAGCTGTGGGTCTAGATATGGTCAATGCAGGTTGCATCACAGCCCCTGAACGAATTGTGTAAGAATTTCTCTCTCTTTCCCTGTCTTTGTTTCATGGGTTTTTAAAAGTAATTTATTTTTATAATGGGGTTTAGCTGCTTTTCACGGCTGTGTTTATGCCGCCTTACACACACTTGACACACTAACAGAGAGATATCAATACATAGGTTTTAAGATTATTACTAGTCAGATATATTCTTGTGCGGTGAATCGGGCGTGTTGAGTCCAGTTCTCTGAGCAAGGAGTAGGTATTGTCTATTCCATATTGGGTTTATGGAACGGTATCTGAGCTAATTTGAAACTCTTGTTTTATGTATCACCCCACCTCACCTTTCCCGTTAAGCAGCCATAGTGTGTTTTCTGCATGTGTGACTCTGTTCTGTTTTGTAATTCAGTTCAAGTGAAACGGTTTTTACATTCCCTCTATAAGTGACACCTTATGAGAAGTGTCCTTTTCTGTGTGACTTATTTCACTTAGAATCGTCTTACCTAAATCCACTCATCATGCTGCTACTAGCCTTATGACATTGATTTCATGGCTGAGTGATATTCCATTGTACATAAGGACCACAACTTTTTTATCCATTTTTCGCTTTCCTGGGATATTTAAGGTGGAATGAAGTGGAGGTCCTTGTCAACAGAGCAGCCCTAAACTTTGGGGTGCTTGTGTCTTGCTGATTTTCAATTTTCCCACTTTATCCCCCCATGTGTGGAAGTGCCCTATGCTCTCTAAGCTGTGTTTTTTAGATGTTTCAGGACACACCGTACACTTCTCCAGAGTGGCTGTTGGCAATTTACATCCCGCCCATCAGTGTAGCAAGGCTCCCATTTCTCCATGGCCTGTCCTGCATTTCTGGTTTTGACACTTTTTTCAGCATGTCCCTTTTGACCGATGGGAAGCGAGACTTCTTTGTAGCGCTGATTTGCCTTTCCAGGTTGCTTGGTTGGCCAAAAAGGGCGTATGCGTTTTTTCCTGAATATATTCAGGAAAAAACGCATACGCCCTTTTTGGCCAAGGTCATCATTGTCAACGTTTTGCCGCTTTTCATGTGCTTTAAAGGCGATTCGAATCTACCTCCTGAAATCTGTTTCCTGCAATTCTGCCTTGATTTCAAATCCTCTTCTTTGCCTTCCCTCAATATATTTGTGGACGAGAGTTATCATTTATAACTCTGCAGGTTTGTGAATTGCAGTGCCCTGAAGCTGCATTTTACAAGTCGCTTTTTTGGGAGCCGGCCGCAAAAGCGCAGGATGGCTTCAGGCCCTGTTCTGGTTCCGGGGGGCAGGCTGAGCCTGTGGTTAATTCTTCTTCCTGATGGGAAAATAGAGTGACCTGTGCCTGTCCCAACACCAAGAGCTAGTCTCTCATTGGTTCCCCGTCTTCCCGTTCATCCTCAGGACAAATTGCAACCTGTACGGAACAGGAGGTTAAAGGTGCTGATGCTCCAAGTAGGGAGATTGCTAGTAAAGTGGCTGGAATGGCGAACACGAGCACAAGGAGGTGAGAAATGAGGTGCGTTTTAGAAACCTTTCCCCATCACACGGTGTACCATCTTCTGGGTTTCTCATGCATGTTTTCGATGTAGGAAGATGCCCTTGAACCTGGAGATTTGGGACCCATGCGATGGGTAGCACGCAGTATTACTTTAAAGGGTCTGCGTTTGCTCACCCAACCTCACCAAACCTCTCAGCCCCAAGAGTGTCCACCCTTATGTCTCATCCAGCTGTGGGTCTAGATATGGTCAATCCAGGTTGCATCACAGCCCCTGAACGAATTGTGTAAGAATTTCTCTCTCTTTCCCTGTCTTTGTTTCATGGGTTTTTAAAAGTAATTTATTTTTATAATGGGGTTTAGCTGCTTTTCACGGCTGTGTTTAGGCCGCTTTACACCCACTTGACACACTAACAGAGAGATATCAATACATAGGTTTTAAGATTATTACTAGTCAGATATATTCTTGTGCGGTGAATCGGGCGTGTTGAGTCCAGTTCTCTGAGCAAGGAGTAGGTCTTGTCTATTCCATATTGGGTTTATGGAACGGTATCTGAGCTAATTTGAAACTCTTGTTTTATGTATCACCCCACCTCACCTTTCCCGTTAAGCAGCCATAGTGTGTTTTCTGCATGTGTGACTCTGTTCTGTTTTGTAATTCAGTTCAAGTGTAACGGTTTTTACATTCCCTCTATAAGTGACACCTTATGAGAAGTGTCCTTTTCTGTGTGACTTATTTCACTTAGAATCGTCTTACCTAAATCCACTCATCATGCTGCTACTAGCCTTATGACATTGATTTCATGGCTGAGTGATATTCCAATGTACATAAGGACCACAAATTTTTTATCCATTTTTCGCTTTCCTGGGATATTTAAGGTGGAAGGAAGTGGAGGTCCTTGTCAACAAAGCAGCCCTAAACTTTGGGGTGCTTGTGTCTTGCTGATTTTCAATTTCAATGGAAGTGCCCTATGCTCTCTAAGCTGTGTTTTTTAGATGTTTCAGGACACACCGTACACTTCTCCAGAGTGGCTGTTGGCAATTTACATCCCGCCCATCAGTGTAGCAAGGCTCCCATTTCTCCATGGCCTGTCCTGCATTTCTGGTTTTGACAACTTTTTCAGCATGTCCCTTTTGACCGATGGGAAGCGAGACTTCTTTGTAGCGCTGATTTGCCTTTCCAGGTTGCTTGGTTGGCCAAAAAGGGCGTATGCGTTTTTTCCTGAATATATTCAGGAAAAAACGCATACGCCCTTTTTGGCCAAGGGCATCATTGTCAACGTTTTGCCGCTTTTCATGTGCTTTAAAGGCGATTCGAATCTACCTCCTGAAATCTGTTTCCTGCAATTCTGCCTTGATTTCAAATCCTCTTCTTTGCCTTCCCTCAATATATTTGTGGACGAGAGTTATCATTTATAACTCTGCAGGTTTGTGAATTGCAGTGCCCTGAAGCTCCATTTTACAAGTCGGTTTTTTGGGAGCCGGCCGCAAAAGTGCAGGATGGCTTCAGGCCCTGTTCTGGTTCCGGGGGGCAGGCTGAACCTGTGCTTAATTCTTCTTCCTGATGGGAAAATAGAGTGACCTGTGACTGTCCCAACACCAAGAGCTAGTCTCTCATTGGTTCCCCGTCTTCCCGTTCATCCTCAGGACAAATTGCAACCTGTACGGAACAGGAGGTTAAAGGTGCTGATGCTCCAAGTAGGGAGATTGCTAGTAAAGTGGCTGGAATGGCGAACCCGAGCACAAGGAGATGAGAAATGAGGTGCGTTTTAGAAACCTTTCCCCATCACACGGTGTAGCATCTTCTGGGTTTCTCATGCATGTTTTCGATGTAGGAAGATGCCCTTGAACCTGGAGATTTGGGACCCATGCGATGGGTAGCACACAGTATTACTTTAAAGGGTCTGCGTTTGCTCACCCAACCTCACCGAACCTCTCAGCCCCAAGAGTGTCCACCCTTATGTCTCATCCAGCTGTGGGTCTAGATATGGTCAATCCAGGTTGCATCACAGCCCCTGAACGAATTGTGTAAGAATTTCTCTCTCTTTCCCTGTCTTTGTTTCATGGGTTTTTAAAAGTAATTTATTTTTATAATGGGGTTTAGCTGCTTTTCACGGCTGTGTTTAGGCCGCTTTACACCCACTTGACACACTAACAGAGAGATATCAATACATAGGCTTTAAGATTATTACTAGTCAGATATATTCTTGTGCGGTGAATCGGGCGTGTTGAGTCCATTTCTCTGAGCAAGGAGTAGGTCTTGTCTATTCCATATTGGGTTTATGGAACGGTATCTGAGCTAATTTGAAACTCTTGTTTTATGTATCACCCCACCTCACCTTTCCCGTTAAGCAGCCATAGTGTGTTTTCTGCATGTGTGACTCTGTTCTGTTTTGTAATTCAGTTCAAGTGTAACGGTTTTTACATTCCCTCTATAAGTGACACCTTATGAGAAGTGTCCTTTTCTGTGTGACTTATTTCACTTAGAATCGTCTTACCTAAATCCACTCATCATGCTGCTACTAGCCTTATGACATTGATTTCATGGCTGAGTGATATTCCATTGTACATAAGGACCACAACTTTTTTATCCATTTTTCGCTTTCCTGGGATATTTAAGGTGGAATGAAGTGGAGGTCCTTGTCAACAGAGCAGCCCTAAACTTTGGGGTGCTTGTGTCTTGCTGATTTTCAATTTTCCCACTTTATCCCCCCATGCGTGGAAGTGCCCTATGCTCTCTAAGCTGTGTTTTTTAGATGTTTCAGGACACACCGTACACTTCTCCAGAGTGGCTGTTGGCAATTTACATCCCGCCCATCAGTGTAGCAAGGCTCCCATTTCTCCATGGCCTGTCCTGCATTTCTGGTTTTGACAACTTTTTCAGCATGTCCCTTTTGACCGATGGGAAGCGAGACTTCTTTGTAGCGCTGATTTGCCTTTCCAGGTTGCTTGGTTGGCCAAAAAGGGCGTATGCGTTTTTTCCTGAATATATTCAGGAAAAAACGCATACGCCCTTTTTGGCCAAGGGCATCATTGTCAACGTTTTGCCGCTTTTCATGTGCTTTAAAGGCGATTCGAATCTACCTCCTGAAATCTGTTTCCTGCAATTCTGCCTTGATTTCAAATCCTCTTCTTTGCCTTCCCTCAATATATTTGTGGACGAGAGTTATCATTTATAACTCTGCAGGTTTGTGAATTGCAGTGCCCTGAAGCTGCATTTTACAAGTCGCTTTTTTGGGAGCCGGCCGCAAAAGCGCAGGATGGCTTCAGGCCCTGTTCTGGTTCCGGGGGGCAGGCTGAGCCTGTGGTTAATTCTTCTTCCTGATGGGAAAATAGAGTGACCTGTGCCTGTCCCAACACCAAGAGCTAGTCTCTCATTGGTTCCCCGTCTTCCCGTTCATCCTCAGGACAAATTGCAACCTGTACGGAACAGGAGGTTAAAGGTGCTGATGCTCCAAGTAGGGAGATTGCTAGTAAAGTGGCTGGAATGGCGAACACGAGCACAAGGAGGTGAGAAATGAGGTGCGTTTTAGAAACCTTTCCCCATCACACGGTGTACCATCTTCTGGGTTTCTCATGCATGTTTTCGATGTAGGAAGATGCCCTTGAACCTGGAGATTTGGGACCCATGCGATGGGTAGCACGCAGTATTACTTTAAAGGGTCTGCGTTTGCTCACCCAACCTCACCAAACCTCTCAGCCCCAAGAGTGTCCACCCTTATGTCTCATCCAGCTGTGGGTCTAGATATGGTCAATCCAGGTTGCATCACAGCCCCTGAACGAATTGTGTAAGAATTTCTCTCTCTTTCCCTGTCTTTGTTTCATGGGTTTTTAAAAGTAATTTATTTTTATAATGGGGTTTAGCTGCTTTTCACGGCTGTGTTTAGGCCGCTTTACACCCACTTGACACACTAACAGAGAGATATCAATACATAGGTTTTAAGATTATTACTAGTCAGATATATTCTTGTGCGGTGAATCGGGCGTGTTGAGTCCAGTTCTCTGAGCAAGGAGTAGGTCTTGTCTATTCCATATTGGGTTTATGGAACGGTATCTGAGCTAATTTGAAACTCTTGTTTTATGTATCACCCCACCTCACCTTTCCCGTTAAGCAGCCATAGTGTGTTTTCTGCATGTGTGACTCTGTTCTGTTTTGTAATTCAGTTCAAGTGTAACGGTTTTTACATTCCCTCTATAAGTGACACCTTATGAGAAGTGTCCTTTTCTGTGTGACTTATTTCACTTAGAATCGTCTTACCTAAATCCACTCATCATGCTGCTACTAGCCTTATGACATTGATTTCATGGCTGAGTGATATTCCAATGTACATAAGGACCACAAATTTTTTATCCATTTTTCGCTTTCCTGGGATATTTAAGGTGGAAGGAAGTGGAGGTCCTTGTCAACAAAGCAGCCCTAAACTTTGGGGTGCTTGTGTCTTGCTGATTTTCAATTTCAATGGAAGTGCCCTATGCTCTCTAAGCTGTGTTTTTTAGATGTTTCAGGACACACCGTACACTTCTCCAGAGTGGCTGTTGGCAATTTACATCCCGCCCATCAGTGTAGCAAGGCTCCCATTTCTCCATGGCCTGTCCTGCATTTCTGGTTTTGACAACTTTTTCAGCATGTCCCTTTTGACCGATGGGAAGCGAGACTTCTTTGTAGCGCTGATTTGCCTTTCCAGGTTGCTTGGTTGGCCAAAAAGGGCGTATGCGTTTTTTCCTGAATATATTCAGGAAAAAACGCATACGCCCTTTTTGGCCAAGGGCATCATTGTCAACGTTTTGCCGCTTTTCATGTGCTTTAAAGGCGATTCGAATCTACCTCCTGAAATCTGTTTCCTGCAATTCTGCCTTGATTTCAAATCCTCTTCTTTGCCTTCCCTCAATATATTTGTGGACGAGAGTTATCATTTATAACTCTGCAGGTTTGTGAATTGCAGTGCCCTGAAGCTCCATTTTACAAGTCGGTTTTTTGGGAGCCGGCCGCAAAAGTGCAGGATGGCTTCAGGCCCTGTTCTGGTTCCGGGGGGCAGGCTGAACCTGTGCTTAATTCTTCTTCCTGATGGGAAAATAGAGTGACCTGTGACTGTCCCAACACCAAGAGCTAGTCTCTCATTGGTTCCCCGTCTTCCCGTTCATCCTCAGGACAAATTGCAACCTGTACGGAACAGGAGGTTAAAGGTGCTGATGCTCCAAGTAGGGAGATTGCTAGTAAAGTGGCTGGAATGGCGAACCCGAGCACAAGGAGATGAGAAATGAGGTGCGTTTTAGAAACCTTTCCCCATCACACGGTGTAGCATCTTCTGGGTTTCTCATGCATGTTTTCGATGTAGGAAGATGCCCTTGAACCTGGAGATTTGGGACCCATGCGATGGGTAGCACACAGTATTACTTTAAAGGGTCTGCGTTTGCTCACCCAACCTCACCGAACCTCTCAGCCCCAAGAGTGTCCACCCTTATGTCTCATCCAGCTGTGGGTCTAGATATGGTCAATCCAGGTTGCATCACAGCCCCTGAACGAATTGTGTAAGAATTTCTCTCTCTTTCCCTGTCTTTGTTTCATGGGTTTTTAAAAGTAATTTATTTTTATAATGGGGTTTAGCTGCTTTTCACGGCTGTGTTTAGGCCGCTTTACACCCACTTGACACACTAACAGAGAGATATCAATACATAGGCTTTAAGATTATTACTAGTCAGATATATTCTTGTGCGGTGAATCGGGCGTGTTGAGTCCAGTTCTCTGAGCAAGGAGTAGGTCTTGTCTATTCCATATTGGGTTTATGGAACGGTATCTGAGCTAATTTGAAACTCTTGTTTTATGTATCACCCCACCTCACCTTTCCCGTTAAGCAGCCATAGTGTGTTTTCTGCATGTGTGACTCTGTTCTGTTTTGTAATTCAGTTCAAGTGTAACGGTTTTTACATTCCCTCTATAAGTGACACCTTATGAGAAGTGTCCTTTTCTGTGTGACTTATTTCACTTAGAATCGTCTTACCTAAATCCACTCATCATGCTGCTACTAGCCTTATGACATTGATTTCATGGCTGAGTGATATTCCATTGTACATAAGGACCACAACTTTTTTATCCATTTTTCGCTTTCCTGGGATATTTAAGGTGGAATGAAGTGGAGGTCCTTGTCAACAGAGCAGCCCTAAACTTTGGGGTGCTTGTGTCTTGCTGATTTTCAATTTTCCCACTTTATCCCCCCATGCGTGGAAGTGCCCTATGCTCTCTAAGCTGTGTTTTTTAGATGTTTCAGGACACACCGTACACTTCTCCAGAGTGGCTGTTGGCAATTTACATCCCGCCCATCAGTGTAGCAAGGCTCCCATTTCTCCATGGCCTGTCCTGCATTTCTGGTTTTGACAACTTTTTCAGCATGTCCCTTTTGACCGATGGGAAGCGAGACTTCTTTGTAGCGCTGATTTGCCTTTCCAGGTTGCTTGGTTGGCCAAAAAGGGCGTATGCGTTTTTTCCTGAATATATTCAGGAAAAAACGCATACGCCCTTTTTGGCCAAGGGCATCATTGTCAACGTTTTGCCGCTTTTCATGTGCTTTAAAGGCGATTCGAATCTACCTCCTGAAATCTGTTTCCTGCAATTCTGCCTTGATTTCAAATCCTCTTCTTTGCCTTCCCTCAATATATTTGTGGACGAGAGTTATCATTTATAACTCTGCAGGTTTGTGAATTGCAGTGCCCTGAAGCTCCATTTTACAAGTCGGTTTTTTGGGAGCCGGCCGCAAAAGCGCAGGATGGCTTCAGGCCCTGTTCTGGTTCCGGGGGGCAGGCTGAGCCTGTGGTTAATTCTTCTTCCTGATGGGAAAATAGAGTGACCTGTGCCTGTCCCAACACCAAGAGCTAGTCTCTCATTGGTTCCCCGTCTTCCCGTTCATCCTCAGGACAAATTGCAACCTGTACGGAACAGGAGGTTAAAGGTGCTGATGCTCCAAGTAGGGAGATTGCTAGTAAAGTGGCTGGAATGGCGAACCCGAGCACAAGGAGATGAGAAATGCGGTGCGTTTTAGAAACCTTTCCCCATCACACGGTGTACCATCTTCTGGGTTTCTGATGCATGTTTTCGATGTAGGAAGATGCCCTTGAACCTGGAGATTTGGGACCCATGCGATGGGTAGCACGCAGTATTATTTTAAAGGGTCTGCGTTTGCTCACCCAACCTCACCAAACCTCTCAGCCCCAAGAGTGTCCACCCTTATGTCTCATCCAGCTGTGGGTCTAGATATGGTCAATGCAGGTTGCATCACAGCCCCTGAACGAATTGTGTAAGAATTTCTCTCTCTTTCCCTGTCTTTGTTTCATGGGTTTTTAAAAGTAATTTATTTTTATAATGGGGTTTAGCTGCTTTTCACGGCCGTGTTTATGCCGCCTTACACACACTTGACACACTAACAGAGAGATATCAATACATAGGTTTTAAGATTATTACTAGTCAGATATATTCTTGTGCGGTGAATCGGGCGTGTTGAGTCCAGTTCTCTGAGCAAGGAGTAGGTCTTGTCTATTCCATGTTGGGTTTATGGAACGGTATCTGAGCTAATTTGAAACTCTTGTTTTATGTATCACCCCACCTCACCTTTCCCGTTAAGCAGCCATAGTGTGTTTTCTGCATGTGTGACTCTGTTCTGTTTTGTAATTCAGTTCAAGTGTAACGGCTTTTACATTCCCTCTATAAGTGACACCTTATGAGAAGTGTCCTTTTCTGTGTGACTTATTTCACTTAGAATCGTCTTACCTAAATCCACTCATCATGCTGCTACTAGCCTTATGACATTGATTTCATGGCTGAGTGATATTCCATTGTACATAAGGACCACAAATTTTTTATCCATTTTTCGCTTTCCTGGGATATTTAAGGTGGAATGAAGTGGAGGTCCTTGTCAACAGAGCAGCCCTAAACTTTGGGGTGCTTGTGTCTTGCTGATTTTCAATTTTCCCACTTTATCCCCCCATGCGTGGAAGTGCCCTATGCTCTCTAAGCTGTGTTTTTTAGATGTTTCAGGACACACCGTACACTTCTCCAGAGTGGCTGTTGGCAATTTACATCCCGCCCATCAGTGTAGCAAGGCTCCCATTTCTCCATGGCCTGTCCTGCATTTCTGGTTTTGACAACTTTTTCAGCATGTCCCTTTTGACCGATGGGAAGCGAGACTTCTTTGTAGCGCTGATTTGCCTTTCCAGGTTGCTTGGTTGGCCAAAAAGGGCGTATGCGTTTTTTCCTGAATATATTCAGGAAAAAACGCATACGCCCTTTTTGGCCAAGGGCATCATTGTCAACGTTTTGCCGCTTTTCATGTGCTTTAAAGGCGATTCGAATCTACCTCCTGAAATCTGTTTCCTGCAATTCTGCCTTGATTTCAAATCCTCTTCTTTGCCTTCCCTCAATATATTTGTGGACGAGAGTTATCATTTATAACTCTGCAGGTTTGTGAATTGCAGTGCCCTGAAGCTCCATTTTACAAGTCGGTTTTTTGGGAGCCGGCCGCAAAAGCGCAGGATGGCTTCAGGCCCTGTTCTGGTTCCGGGGGGCAGGCTGAGCCTGTGGTTAATTCTTCTTCCTGATGGGAAAATAGAGTGACCTGTGCCTGTCCCAACACCAAGAGCTAGTCTCTCATTGGTTCCCCGTCTTCCCGTTCATCCTCAGGACAAATTGCAACCTGTACGGAACAGGAGGTTAAAGGTGCTGATGCTCCAAGTAGGGAGATTGCTAGTAAAGTGGCTGGAATGGCGAACCCGAGCACAAGGAGATGAGAAATGCGGTGCGTTTTAGAAACCTTTCCCCATCACACGGTGTACCATCTTCTGGGTTTCTCATGCATGTTTTCGATGTAGGAAGATGCCCTTGAACCTGGAGATTTGGGACCCATGCGATGGGTAGCACGCAGTATTACTTTAAAGGGTCTGCGTTTGCTCACCCAACCTCACCAAACCTCTCAGCCCCAAGAGTGTCCACCCTTATGTCTCATCCAGCTGTGGGTCTAGATATGGTCAATGCAGGTTGCATCACAGCCCCTGAACGAATTGTGTAAGAATTTCTCTCTCTTTCCCTGTCTTTGTTTCATGGGTTTTTAAAAGTAATTTATTTTTATAATGGGGTTTAGCTGCTTTTCACGGCCGTGTTTATGCCGCCTTACACACACTTGACACACTAACAGAGAGATATCAATACATAGGTTTTAAGATTATTACTAGTCAGATATATTCTTGTGCGGTGAATCGGGCGTGTTGAGTCCAGTTCTCTGAGCAAGGAGTAGGTCTTGTCTATTCCATGTTGGGTTTATGGAACGGTATCTGAGCTAATTTGAAACTCTTGTTTTATGTATCACCCCACCTCACCTTTCCCGTTAAGCAGCCATAGTGTGTTTTCTGCATGTGTGACTCTGTTCTGTTTTGTAATTCAGTTCAAGTGTAACAGTTTTAACATTCCCTCTATAAGTGACACCTTATGAGAAGTGTCCTTTTCTGTGTGACTTATTTCACTTAGAATCGTCTTACCTAAATCCACTCATCATGCTGCTACTAGCCTTATGACATTGATTTCATGGCTGAGTGATATTCCATTGTACATAAGGACCACAACTTTTTTATCCATTTTTCGCTTTCCTGGGATATTTAAGGTGGAAGGAAGTGGAGGTCCTTGTCAACAGAGCAGCCCTAAACTTTCGGGTGCTTGTGTCTTGCTGATTTTCAATTTTCCCACTTTATCCCCCCATGCGTGGAAGTGCCCTATGCTCTCTAAGCTGTGTTTTTTAGATGTTTCAGGACACACCGTACACTTCTCCAGAGTGGCTGTTGGCAATTTACATCCCGCCCATCAGTGTAGCAAGGCTCCCATTTCTCCATGGCCTGTCCTGCATTTCTGGTTTTGACAACTTTTTCAGCATGTCCCTTTTGACCGATGGGAAGCGAGACTTCTTTGTAGCGCTGATTTGCCTTTCCAGGTTGCTTGGTTGGCCAAAAAGGGCGTATGCGTTTTTTCCTGAATATATTCAGGAAAAAACGCATACGCCCTTTTTGGCCAAGGGCATCATTGTCAACGTTTTGCCGCTTTTCATGTGCTTTAAAGGCGATTCGAATCTACCTCCTGAAATCTGTTTCCTGCAATTCTGCCTTGATTTCAAATCCTCTTCTTTGCCTTCCCTCAATATATTTGTGGACGAGAGTTATCATTTATAACTCTGCAGGTTTGTGAATTGCAGTGCCCTGAAGCTCCATTTTACAAGTCGGTTTTTTGGGAGCCGGCCGCAAAAGCGCAGGATGGCTTCAGGCCCTGTTCTGGTTCCGGGGGGCAGGCTGAGCCTGTGGTTAATTCTTCTTCCTGATGGGAAAATAGAGTGACCTGTGCCTGTCCCAACACCAAGAGCTAGTCTCTCATTGGTTCCCCGTCTTCCCGTTCATCCTCAGGACAAATTGCAACCTGTACGGAACAGGAGGTTAAAGGTGCTGATGCTCCAAGTAGGGAGATTGCTAGTAAAGTGGCTGGAATGGCGAACCCGAGCACAAGGAGATGAGAAATGCGGTGCGTTTTAGAAACCTTTCCCCATCACACGGTGTACCATCTTCTGGGTTTCTCATGCATGTTTTCGATGTAGGAAGATGCCCTTGAACCTGGAGATTTGGGACCCATGCGATGGGTAGCACGCAGTATTACTTTAAAGGGTCTGCGTTTGCTCACCCAACCTCACCAAACCTCTCAGCCCCAAGAGTGTCCACCCTTATGTCTCATCCAGCTGTGGGTCTAGATATGGTCAATGCAGGTTGCATCACAGCCCCTGAACGAATTGTGTAAGAATTTCTCTCTCTTTCCCTGTCTTTGTTTCATGGGTTTTTAAAAGTAATTTATTTTTATAATGGGGTTTAGCTGCTTTTCACGGCCGTGTTTATGCCGCCTTACACACACTTGACACACTAACAGAGAGATATCAATACATAGGTTTTAAGATTATTACTAGTCAGATATATTCTTGTGCGGTGAATCGGGCGTGTTGAGTCCAGTTCTCTGAGCAAGGAGTAGGTCTTGTCTATTCCATGTTGGGTTTATGGAACGGTATCTGAGCTAATTTGAAACTCTTGTTTTATGTATCACCCCACCTCACCTTTCCCGTTAAGCAGCCATAGTGTGTTTTCTGCATGTGTGACTCTGTTCTGTTTTGTAATTCAGTTCAAGTGTAACAGTTTTAACATTCCCTCTATAAGTGACACCTTATGAGAAGTGTCCTTTTCTGTGTGACTTATTTCACTTAGAATCGTCTTACCTAAATCCACTCATCATGCTGCTACTAGCCTTATGACATTGATTTCATGGCTGAGTGATATTCCATTGTACATAAGGACCACAACTTTTTTATCCATTTTTCGCTTTCCTGGGATATTTAAGGTGGAAGGAAGTGGAGGTCCTTGTCAACAGAGCAGCCCTAAACTTTCGGGTGCTTGTGTCTTGCTGATTTTCAATTTTCCCACTTTATCCCCCCATGCGTGGAAGTGCCCTATGCTCTCTAAGCTGTGTTTTTTAGATGTTTCAGGACACACCGTACACTTCTCCAGAGTGGCTGTTGGCAATTTACATCCCGCCCATCAGTGTAGCAAGGCTCCCATTTCTCCATGGCCTGTCCTGCATTTCTGGTTTTGACACATTTTTCAGCATGTCCCTTTTGACCGATGGGAAGCGAGACTTCTTTGTAGCGCTGATTTGCCTTTCCAGGTTGCTTGGTTGGCCAAAAAGGGCGTATGCGTTTTTTCCTGAATATATTCAGGAAAAAACGCATACGCCCTTTTTGGCCAAGGGCATCATTGTCAACGTTTTGCCGCTTTTCATGTGCTTTAAAGGCGATTCGAATCTACCTCCTGAAATCTGTTTCCTGCAATTCTGCCTTGATTTCAAATCCTCTTCTTTGCCTTCCCACAATATATTTGTGGACGAGAGTTATCATTTATAATTCTGCAGGTTTGTGAATTGCAGTGCCCTGAAGCTCCATTTTACAAGTCGCTTTTTTGGGAGTCGGCCGCAATAGCGCAGGATGTCTTCAGGCCCTGTTCTGGTTCCGGGGGGCAGGCTGAACCTGTGGTTAATTCTTCTTCCTGATGGGAAAATTGAGTGACCTGTGCCTGTCCCAACACCAAGAGCTAGTCTCTCATTGGTTCCCCGTCTTCCCGTTCATCCTCAGGACAAATTGCAACCTGTACGGAACAGGAGGTTAAAGGTGCTGATGCTCCAAGTAGGGAGATTGCTAGTAAAGTGGCTGGAATGGCGAACCCGAGCACAAGGAGATGAGAAATGCGGTGCGTTTTAGAAACCTTTCCCCATCACACGGTGTACCATCTTCTGGGTTTCTCATGCATGTTTTCGATGTAGGAAGGTGCCCTTGAACCTGGAGATTTGGGACCCATGCGATGGGTAGCACGCAGTATTACTTTAAAGGGTCTGCGTTTGCTCACCCAACCTCACCGAACCTCTCAGCCCCAAGAGTGTCCACCCTTATGTCTCATCCAGCTGTGGGTCTAGATATGGTCAATCCAGGTTGCATCACAGCCCCTGAACGAATTGTGTAAGAATTTCTCTCTCTTTCCCTGTCTTTGTTTCATGGGTTTTTAAAAGTAATTTCTTTTTATAATGGGGTTTAGCTGCTTTTCACGGCTGTGTTTAGGCCGCTTTTTACCCACTTGACACACTAACAGAGAGATATCAATACATAGGTTTTAAGATTATTACTAGTCAGATATATTCTTGTGCGGTGAATCGGGCGTGTTGAGTCCAGTTCTCTGAGCAAGGAGTAGGTCTTGTCTATTCCATATTGGGTTTATGGAACGGTATCTGAGCTAATTTGAAACTCTTGTTTTATGTATCACCCCACCTCACCTTTCCCGTTAAGCAGCCATAGTGTGTTTTCTGCATGTGTGACTCTGTTCTGTTTTGTAATTCAGTTCAAGTGTAACGGTTTTTACATTCCCTCTATAAGTGACACCTTATGAGAAGTGTCCTTTTCTGTGTGACTTATTTCACTTAGAATCGTCTTACCTAAATCCACTCATCATGCTGCTACTAGCCTTATGACATTGATTTCATGGCTGAGTGATATTCCATTGTACATAAGGACCACAACTTTTTTATCCATTTTTCGCTTTCCTGGGATATTTAAGGTGGAAGGAAGTGGAGGTCCTTGTCAACAGAGCAGCCCTAAACTTTGGGGTGCTTGTGTCTTGCTGATTTTCAATTTTCCCACTTTATCCCCCCATGCGTGGAAGTGCCCTATGCTCTCTAAGCTGTGTTTTTTAGATGTTTCAGGACACACCGTACACTTCTCCAGAGTGGCTGTTGGCAATTTACATCCCGCCCATCAGTGTAGCAAGGCTCCCATTTCTCCATGGCCTGTCCTGCATTTCTGGTTTTGACAATTTTTTCAGCATGGCCCTTTTGACCGATGGGAAGCGAGACTTCTTTGTAGCGCTGATTTGCCTTTCCAGGTTGCTTGGTTGGCCAAAAAGGGCGTATGCGTTTTTTCCTGAATATATTCAGGAAAAAACGCATACGCCCTTTTTGGCCAAGGGCATCATTGTCAACGTTTTGCCGCTTTTCATGTGCTTTAAAGGCGATTCGAATCTTCCTCCTGAAATCTGTTTCCTGCAATTCTGCCTTGATTTCAAATCCTCTTCTTTGCCTTCCCTCAATATATTTGTGGACGAGAGTTATCATTTATAACTCTGCAGGTTTGTGAATTGCAGTGCCCTGAAGCTCCATTTTACAAGTCGCTTTTTTGGGAGCCGGCCGCAAAAGCGCAGGATGGCTTCAGGCCCTGTTCTGGTTCCGGGGGGCAGGCTGAGCCTGTGGTTAATTCTTCTTCCTGATGGGAAAATAGAGTGACCTGTGCCTGTCCCAACACCAAGAGCTAGTCTCTCATTGGTTCCCCGTCTTCCCGTTCATCCTCAGGACAAATTGCAACCTGCACGGAACAGGAGGTTAAAGGTGCTGATGCTCCAAGTAGGGAGATTGCTAGTAAAGTGGCTGGAATGGCGAACCCGAGCACAAGGAGATGAGAAATTAGATGCGTTTTAGAAACCTTTCCCCATCACACGGTGTACCATCTTCTGGGTTTCTCATGCATGTTTTCGATGTAGGAAGATGCCCTTGAACCTGGAGATTTGGGACCCATGCGATGGGTAGCACGCAGTATTACTTTAAAGGGTCTGCGTTTGCTCACCCAACCACACTGAACCTCTAAGCCACAAGAGTGTCCACCCTTATGTCTCATCCAGCTGTGGGTCTAGATATGGTCAATCCAGGTTGCATCACAGCCCCTGAACGAATTGTGTAAGAATTTCTCTCTCTTTCCCTGTCTTTGTTTCATGGGTTTTTAAAAGTAATTTATTTTTATAATGGGGTTTAGCTGCTTTTCACGTCTGTGTTTAGGCCGCTTTACACCCACTTGACACACTAACAGAGAGATATCAATACATAGGTTTTAAGATTATTACTAGTCAGATATATTCTTGTGCGGTGAATCGGGCGTGTTGAGTCCAGTTCTCTGAGCAAGGAGTAGGTCTTGTCTATTCCATATTGGGTTTATGGAACGGTATCTGAGCTAATTTGAAACTCTTGTTTTATGTATCACCCCACCTCACCTTTCCCGTTAAGCAGCCACAGTGTGTTTTCTGCATGTGTGACTCTGTTCTGTTTTGTAATTCAGTTCAAGTGTAACGGTTTTTACATTCCCTCTATAAGTGACACCTTATGAGAAGTGTCCTTTTCTGTGTGACTTATTTCACTTAGAATCGTCTTACCTAAATCCACTGATCATGCTGCTACTAGCCTTATGACATTGATTTCATGGCTGAGTGATATTCCATTGTACATAAGGACCACAACTTTTTTATCCATTTTTCGCTTTCCTGGGATATTTAAGGTGGAAGGAAGTGGAGGTCCTTGTCAACAGAGCAGCCCTAAACTTTGGGGTGCTTGTGTCTTGCTGATTTTCAATTTTCCCACTTTATCCCCCCATGCGTGGAAGTGCCCTATGCTCTCTAAGCTGTGTTTTTTAGATGTTTCAGGACACACCGTACACTTCTCCAGAGTGGCTGTTTGCAATTTACATCCCGCCCATCAGTGTAGCAAGGCTCCCATTTCTCCATGGCCTGTCCTGCATTTCTGGTTTTGACAACTTTTTCAGCATGTCCCTTTTGACCGATGGGAAGCGAGACTTCTTTGTAGCGCTGATTTGCCTTTCCAGGTTGCTTGGTTGGCCAAAAAGGGCGTATGCGTTTTTTCCTGAATATATTCAGGAAAAAACGCATACGCCCTTTTTGGCCAAGGGCATCATTGTCAACGTTTTGCCGCTTTTCATGTGCTTTAAAGGCGATTCGAATCTACCTCCTGAAATCTGTTTCCTGCAATTCTGCCTTGATTTCAAATCCTCTTCTTTGCCTTCCCTCAATATATTTGTGGACGAGAGTTATCATTTATAACTCTGCAGGTTTGTGAATTGCAGTGCCCTGAAGCTCCATTTTACAAGTCGGTTTTTTGGGAGCCGGCCGCAAAAGTGCAGGATGGCTTCAGGCCCTGTTCTGGTTCCGGGGGGCAGGCTGAACCTGTGCTTAATTCTTCTTCCTGATGGGAAAATAGAGTGACCTGTGACTGTCCCAACACCAAGAGCTAGTCTCTCATTGGTTCCCCGTCTTCCCGTTCATCCTCAGGACAAATTGCAACCTGTACGGAACAGGAGGTTAAAGGTGCTGATGCTCCAAGTAGGGAGATTGCTAGTAAAGTGGCTGGAATGGCGAACCCGAGCACAAGGAGATGAGAAATGAGGTGCGTTTTAGAAACCTTTCCCCATCACACGGTGTAGCATCTTCTGGGTTTCTCATGCATGTTTTCGATGTAGGAAGATGCCCTTGAACCTGGAGATTTGGGACCCATGCGATGGGTAGCACACAGTATTACTTTAAAGGGTCTGCGTTTGCTCACCCAACCTCACCGAACCTCTCAGCCCCAAGAGTGTCCACCCTTATGTCTCATCCAGCTGTGGGTCTAGATATGGTCAATCCAGGTTGCATCACAGCCCCTGAACGAATTGTGTAAGAATTTCTCTCTCTTTCCCTGTCTTTGTTTCATGGGTTTTTAAAAGTAATTTATTTTTATAATGGGGTTTAGCTGCTTTTCACGGCTGTGTTTAGGCCGCTTTACACCCACTTGACACACTAACAGAGAGATATCAATACATAGGTTTTAAGATTATTACTAGTCAGATATATTCTTGTGCGGTGAATCGGGCGTGTTGAGTCCAGTTCTCTGAGCAAGGAGTAGGTCTTGTCTATTCCATATTGGGTTTATGGAACGGTATCTGAGCTAATTTGAAACTCTTGTTTTATGTATCACCCCACCTCACCTTTCCCGTTAAGCAGCCACAGTGTGTTTTCTGCATGTGTGACTCTGTTCTGTTTTGTAATTCAGTTCAAGTGTAACGGTTTTTACATTCCCTCTATAAGTGACACCTTATGAGAAGTGTCCTTTTCTGTGTGACTTATTTCACTTAGAATCGTCTTACCTAAATCCACTGATCATGCTGCTACTAGCCTTATGACATTGATTTCATGGCTGAGTGATATTCCATTGTACATAAGGACCACAACTTTTTTATCCATTTTTCGCTTTCCTGGGATATTTAAGGTGGAAGGAAGTGGAGGTCCTTGTCAACAGAGCAGCCCTAAACTTTGGGGTGCTTGTGTCTTGCTGATTTTCAATTTTCCCACTTTATCCCCCCATGCGTGGAAGTGCCCTATGCTCTCTAAGCTGTGTTTTTTAGATGTTTCAGGACACACCGTACACTTCTCCAGAGTGGCTGTTTGCAATTTACATCCCGCCCATCAGTGTAGCAAGGCTCCCATTTCTCCATGGCCTGTCCTGCATTTCTGGTTTTGACAACTTTTTCAGCATGTCCCTTTTGACCGATGGGAAGCGAGACTTCTTTGTAGCGCTGATTTGCCTTTCCAGGTTGCTTGGTTGGCCAAAAAGGGCGTATGCGTTTTTTCCTGAATATATTCAGGAAAAAACGCATACGCCCTTTTTGGCCAAGGGCATCATTGTCAACGTTTTGCCGCTTTTCATGTGCTTTAAAGGCGATTCGAATCTACCTCCTGAAATCTGTTTCCTGCAATTCTGCCTTGATTTCAAATCCTCTTCTTTGCCTTCCCTCAATATATTTGTGGACGAGAGTTATCATTTATAACTCTGCAGGTTTGTGAATTGCAGTGCCCTGAAGCTCCATTTTACAAGTCGGTTTTTTGGGAGCCGGCCGCAAAAGTGCAGGATGGCTTCAGGCCCTGTTCTGGTTCCGGGGGGCAGGCTGAACCTGTGCTTAATTCTTCTTCCTGATGGGAAAATAGAGTGACCTGTGACTGTCCCAACACCAAGAGCTAGTCTCTCATTGGTTCCCCGTCTTCCCGTTCATCCTCAGGACAAATTGCAACCTGTACGGAACAGGAGGTTAAAGGTGCTGATGCTCCAAGTAGGGAGATTGCTAGTAAAGTGGCTGGAATGGCGAACCCGAGCACAAGGAGATGAGAAATGAGGTGCGTTTTAGAAACCTTTCCCCATCACACGGTGTAGCATCTTCTGGGTTTCTCATGCATGTTTTCGATGTAGGAAGATGCCCTTGAACCTGGAGATTTGGGACCCATGCGATGGGTAGCACACAGTATTACTTTAAAGGGTCTGCGTTTGCTCACCCAACCTCACCGAACCTCTCAGCCCCAAGAGTGTCCACCCTTATGTCTCATCCAGCTGTGGGTCTAGATATGGTCAATCCAGGTTGCATCACAGCCCCTGAACGAATTGTGTAAGAATTTCTCTCTCTTTCCCTGTCTTTGTTTCATGGGTTTTTAAAAGTAATTTATTTTTATAATGGGGTTTAGCTGCTTTTCACGGCTGTGTTTAGGCCGCTTTACACCCACTTGACACACTAACAGAGAGATATCAATACATAGGTTTTAAGATTATTACTAGTCAGATATATTCTTGTGCGGTGAATCGGGCGTGTTGAGTCCAGTTCTCTGAGCAAGGAGTAGGTCTTGTCTATTCCATATTGGGTTTATGGAACGGTATCTGAGCTAATTTGAAACTCTTGTTTTATGTATCACCCCACCTCACCTTTCCCGTTAAGCAGCCATAGTGTGTTTTCTGCATGTGTGACTCTGTTCTGTTTTGTAATTCAGTTCAAGTGTAACGGTTTTTACATTCCCTCTATAAGTGACACCTTATGAGAAGTGTCCTTTTCTGTGTGACTTATTTCACTTAGAATCGTCTTACCTAAATCCACTCATCATGCTGCTACTAGCCTTATGACATTGATTTCATGGCTGAGTGATATTCCATTGTACATAAGGACCACAACTTTTTTATCCATTTTTCGCTTTCCTGGGATATTTAAGGTGGAAGGAAGTGGAGGTCCTTGTCAACAGAGCAGCCCTAAACTTTGGGGTGCTTGTGTCTTGCTGATTTTCAATTTTCCCACTTTATCCCCCCATGCGTGGAAGTGCCCTATGCTCTCTAAGCTGTGTTTTTTAGATGTTTCAGGACACACCGTACACTTCTCCAGAGTGGCTGTTGGCAATTTACATCCCGCCCATCAGTGTAGCAAGGCTCCCATTTCTCCATGGCCTGTCCTGCATTTCTGGTTTTGACAATTTTTTCAGCATGGCCCTTTTGACCGATGGGAAGCGAGACTTCTTTGTAGCGCTGATTTGCCTTTCCAGGTTGCTTGGTTGGCCAAAAAGGGCGTATGCGTTTTTTCCTGAATATATTCAGGAAAAAACGCATACGCCCTTTTTGGCCAAGGGCATCATTGTCAACGTTTTGCCGCTTTTCATGTGCTTTAAAGGCGATTCGAATCTTCCTCCTGAAATCTGTTTCCTGCAATTCTGCCTTGATTTCAAATCCTCTTCTTTGCCTTCCCTCAATATATTTGTGGACGAGAGTTATCATTTATAACTCTGCAGGTTTGTGAATTGCAGTGCCCTGAAGCTCCATTTTACAAGTCGCTTTTTTGGGAGCCGGCCGCAAAAGCGCAGGATGGCTTCAGGCCCTGTTCTGGTTCCGGGGGGCAGGCTGAGCCTGTGGTTAATTCTTCTTCCTGATGGGAAAATAGAGTGACCTGTGCCTGTCCCAACACCAAGAGCTAGTCTCTCATTGGTTCCCCGTCTTCCCGTTCATCCTCAGGACAAATTGCAACCTGTACGGAACAGGAGGTTAAAGGTGCTGATGCTCCAAGTAGGGAGATTGCTAGTAAAGTGGCTGGAATGGCGAACCCGAGCACAAGGAGATGAGAAATTAGATGCGTTTTAGAAACCTTTCCCCATCACACGGTGTACCATCTTCTGGGTTTCTCATGCATGTTTTCGATGTAGGAAGATGCCCTTGAACCTGGAGATTTGGGACCCATGCGATGGGTAGCACGCAGTATTACTTTAAAGGGTCTGCGTTTGCTCACCCAACCACACTGAACCTCTAAGCCACAAGAGTGTCCACCCTTATGTCTCATCCAGCTGTGGGTCTAGATATGGTCAATCCAGGTTGCATCACAGCCCCTGAACGAATTGTGTAAGAATTTCTCTCTCTTTCCCTGTCTTTGTTTCATGGGTTTTTAAAAGTAATTTATTTTTATAATGGGGTTTAGCTGCTTTTCACGTCTGTGTTTAGGCCGCTTTACACCCACTTGACACACTAACAGAGAGATATCAATACATAGGTTTTAAGATTATTACTAGTCAGATATATTCTTGTGCGGTGAATCGGGCGTGTTGAGTCCAGTTCTCTGAGCAAGGAGTAGGTCTTGTCTATTCCATATTGGGTTTATGGAACGGTATCTGAGCTAATTTGAAACTCTTGTTTTATGTATCACCCCACCTCACCTTTCCCGTTAAGCAGCCACAGTGTGTTTTCTGCATGTGTGACTCTGTTCTGTTTTGTAATTCAGTTCAAGTGTAACGGTTTTTACATTCCCTCTATAAGTGACACCTTATGAGAAGTGTCCTTTTCTGTGTGACTTATTTCACTTAGAATCGTCTTACCTAAATCCACTGATCATGCTGCTACTAGCCTTATGACATTGATTTCATGGCTGAGTGATATTCCATTGTACATAAGGACCACAACTTTTTTATCCATTTTTCGCTTTCCTGGGATATTTAAGGTGGAAGGAAGTGGAGGTCCTTGTCAACAGAGCAGCCCTAAACTTTGGGGTGCTTGTGTCTTGCTGATTTTCAATTTTCCCACTTTATCCCCCCATGCGTGGAAGTGCCCTATGCTCTCTAAGCTGTGTTTTTTAGATGTTTCAGGACACACCGTACACTTCTCCAGAGTGGCTGTTTGCAATTTACATCCCGCCCATCAGTGTAGCAAGGCTCCCATTTCTCCATGGCCTGTCCTGCATTTCTGGTTTTGACAACTTTTTCAGCATGTCCCTTTTGACCGATGGGAAGCGAGACTTCTTTGTAGCGCTGATTTGCCTTTCCAGGTTGCTTGGTTGGCCAAAAAGGGCGTATGCGTTTTTTCCTGAATATATTCAGGAAAAAACGCATACGCCCTTTTTGGCCAAGGGCATCATTGTCAACGTTTTGCCGCTTTTCATGTGCTTTAAAGGCGATTCGAATCTACCTCCTGAAATCTGTTTCCTGCAATTCTGCCTTGATTTCAAATCCTCTTCTTTGCCTTCCCTCAATATATTTGTGGACGAGAGTTATCATTTATAACTCTGCAGGTTTGTGAATTGCAGTGCCCTGAAGCTCCATTTTACAAGTCGGTTTTTTGGGAGCCGGCCGCAAAAGTGCAGGATGGCTTCAGGCCCTGTTCTGGTTCCGGGGGGCAGGCTGAACCTGTGCTTAATTCTTCTTCCTGATGGGAAAATAGAGTGACCTGTGCCTGTCCCAACACCAAGAGCTAGTCTCTCATTGGTTCCCCGTCTTCCCGTTCATCCTCAGGACAAATTGCAACCTGTACGGAACAGGAGGTTAAAGGTGCTGATGCTCCAAGTAGGGAGATTGCTAGTAAAGTGGCTGGAATGGCGAACCCGAGCACAAGGAGATGAGAAATTAGATGCGTTTTAGAAACCTTTCCCCATCACACGGTGTACCATCTTCTGGGTTTCTCATGCATGTTTTCGATGTAGGAAGATGCCCTTGAACCTGGAGATTTGGGACCCATGCGATGGGTAGCACGCAGTATTACTTTAAAGGGTCTGCGTTTGCTCACCCAACCTCACCGAACCTCTCAGCCCCAAGAGTGTCCACCCTTATGTCTCATCCAGCTGTGGGTCTAGATATGGTCAATCCAGGTTGCATCACAGCCCCTGAACGAATTGTGTAAGAATTTCTCTCTCTTTCCCTGTCTTTGTTACATGGGTTTTTAAAAGTAATTTATTTTTATAATGGGGTTTAGCTGCTTTTCACGTCTGTGTTTAGGCCGCTTTACACCCACTTGACACACTAACAGAGAGATATCAATACATAGGTTTTAAGATTATTACTAGTCAGATATATTCTTGTGCGGTGAATCGGGCGTGTTGAGTCCAGTTCTCTGAGCAAGGAGTAGGTCTTGTCTAATCCATATTGGGTTTATGGAACGGTATCTGAGCTAATTTGAAACTCTTGTTTTATGTATCACCCCACCTCACCTTTCCCGTTAAGCAGCCATAGTGTGTTTTCTGCATGTGTGACTCTGTTCTGTTTTGTAATTCAGTTCAAGTGTAACGGTTTTAACATTCCCTCTATAAGTGACACCTTATGAGAAGTGTCCTTTTCTGTGTGACTTATTTCACTTAGAATCGTCTTACCTAAATCCACTCATCATGCTGCTACTAGCCTTATGACATTGATTTCATGGCTGAGTGATATTCCATTGTACATAAGGACCACAACTTTTTTATCCATTTTTCGCTTTCCTGGGATATTTAAGGTGGAAGGAAGTGGAGGTCCTTGTCAACAGAGCAGCCCTAACCTTTGGGGTGCTTGTGTCTTGCTGATTTTCAATTTTCCCACTTTATCCCCCCATGCGTGGAAGTGCCCTATGCTCTCTAAGCTGTGTTTTTTAGATGTTTCAGGACACACCGTACACTTCTCCAGAGTGGCTGTTGGCAATTTACATCCCGCCCATCAGTGTAGCAAGGCTCCCATTTCTCCATGGCCTGTCCTGCATTTCTGGTTTTGACACATTTTTCAGCATGTCCCTTTTGACCGATGGGAAGCGAGACTTCTTTGTAGCGCTGATTTGCTTTTCCAGGTTGCTTGGTTGGCCAAAAAGGGCGTATGCGTTTTTTCCTGAATATATTCAGGAAAAAACGCATACGCCCTTTTTGGCCAAGGGCATCATTGTCAACATTTTGCCGCTTTTCATGTGCTTTAAAGGCGATTCGAATCTACCTCCTGAAATCTGTTTCCTGCAATTCTGCCTTGATTTCAAATCCTCTTCTTTGCCTTCCCTCAATATATTTGTGGACGAGAGTTATCATTTATAATTCTGCAGGTTTGTGAATTGCAGTGCCCTGAAGCTCCATTTTACAAGTCGCTTTTTTGGGAGTCGGCCGCAATAGCGCAGGATGTCTTCAGGCCCTGTTCTGGTTCCGGGGGGCAGGCTGAACCTGTGGTTAATTCTTCTTCCTGATGGGAAAATTGAGTGACCTGTGCCTGTCCCAACACCAAGAGCTAGTCTCTCATTGGTTCCCCGTCTTCCCGTTCATCCTCAGGACAAATTGCAACCTGTACGGAACAGGAGGTTAAAGGTGCTGATGCTCCAAGTAGGGAGATTGCTAGTAAAGTGGCTGGAATGGCCAACCCGAGCACAAGGAGATGAGAAATGCGGTGCGTTTTAGAAACCTTTCCCCATCACACGGTGTAGCATCTTCTGGGTTTCTCATGCATGTTTTCGATGTAGGAAGATGCCCTTGAACCTGGAGATTTGGGACCCATGCGATGGGTAGCACGCAGTATTACTTTAAAGGGTCTGCGTTTGCTCACCCAACCTCACCGAACCTCTCAGCCCCAAGAGTGTCCACCCTTATGTCTCATCCAGCTGTGGGTCTAGATATGGTCAATCCAGGTTGCATCACAGCCCCTGAACGAATTGTGTAAGAATTTCTCTCTCTTTCCCTGTCTTTGTTTCATGGGTTTTTAAAAGTAATTTATTTTTATAATGGGGTTTAGCTGCTTTTCACGGCTGTGTTTAGGCCGCTTTACACCCACTTGACACACTAACAGAGAGATATCAATACATAGGTTTTAAGATTATTACTAGTCAGATATATTCTTGTGCGGTGAATCGGGCGTGTTGAGTCCAGTTCTCTGAGCAAGGAGTAGGTCTTGTCTATTCCATATTGGGTTTATGGAACGGTATCTGAGCTAATTTGAAACTCTTGTTTTATGTATCACCCCACCTCACCTTTCCCGTTAAGCAGCCATAGTGTGTTTTCTGCATGTGTGACTCTGTTCTGTTTTGTAATTCAGTTCAAGTGTAACGGTTTTTACATTCCCTCTATAAGTGACACCTTATGAGAAGTGTCCTTTTCTGTGTGACTTATTTCACTTAGAATCGTCTTACCTAAATCCACTCATCATGCTGCTACTAGCCTTATGACATTGATTTCATGGCTGAGTGATATTCCATTGTACATAAGGACCACAACTTTTTTATCCATTTTTCGCTTTCCTGGGATATTTAAGGTGGAAGGAAGTGGAGGTCCTTGTCAACAGAGCAGCCCTAAACTTTGGGGTGCTTGTGTCTTGCTGATTTTCAATTTTCCCACTTTATCCCCCCATGCGTGGAAGTGCCCTATGCTCTCTAAGCTGTGTTTTTTAGATGTTTCAGGACACACCGTACACTTCTCCAGAGTGGCTGTTGGCAATTTACATCCCGCCCATCAGTGTAGCAAGGCTCCCATTTCTCCATGGCCTGTCCTGCATTTCTGGTTTTGACACTTTTTTCAGCATGGCCCTTTTGACCGATGGGAAGCGAGACTTCTTTGTAGCGCTGATTTGCCTTTCCAGGTTGCTTGGTTGGCCAAAAAGGGCGTATGCGTTTTTTCCTGAATATATTCAGGAAAAAACGCATACGCCCTTTTTGGCCAAGGGCATCATTGTCAACGTTTTGCCGCTTTTCATGTGCTTTAAAGGCGATTCGAATCTTCCTCCTGAAATCTGTTTCCTGCAATTCTGCCTTGATTTCAAATCCTCTTCTTTGCCTTCCCTCAATATATTTGTGGACGAGAGTTATCATTTATAACTCTGCAGGTTTGTGAATTGCAGTGCCCTGAAGCTCCATTTTACAAGTCGGTTTTTTGGGAGCCGGCCGCAAAAGCGCAGGATGGCTTCAGGCCCTGTTCTGGTTCCGGGGGGCAGGCTGAGCCTGTGGTTAATTCTTCTTCCTGATGGGAAAATAGAGTGACCTGTGCCTGTCCCAACACCAAGAGCTAGTCTCTCATTGGTTCCCCGTCTTCCCGTTCATCCTCAGGACAAATTGCAACCTGTACGGAACAGGAGGTTAAAGGTGCTGATGCTCCAAGTAGGGAGATTGCTAGTAAAGTGGCTGGAATGGCGAACCCGAGCACAAGGAGATGAGAAATTAGATGCGTTTTAGAAACCTTTCCCCATCACACGGTGTACCATCTTCTGGGTTTCTCATGCATGTTTTCGATGTAGGAAGATGCCCTTGAACCTGGAGATTTGGGACCCATGCGATGGGTAGCACGCAGTATTACTTTAAAGGGTCTGCGTTTGCTCACCCAACCTCACCGAACCTCTCAGCCCCAAGAGTGTCCACCCTTATGTCTCATCCAGCTGTGGGTCTAGATATGGTCAATCCAGGTTGCATCACAGCCCCTGAACGAATTGTGTAAGAACTTCTCTCTCTTTCCCTGTCTTTGTTTCATGGGTTTTTAAAAGTAATTTATTTTTATAATGGGGTTTAGCTGCTTTTCACGTCTGTGTTTAGGCCGCTTTACACCCACTTGACACACTAACAGAGAGATATCAATACATAGGTTTTAAGATTATTACTAGTCAGATATATTCTTGTGCGGTGAATCGGGCGTGTTGAGTCCAGTTCTCTGAGCAAGGAGTAGGTCTTGTCTATTCCATATTGGGTTTATGGAACGGTATCTGAGCTAATTTGAAACTCTTGTTTTATGTATCACCCCACCTCACCTTTCCCGTTAAGCAGCCATAGTGTGTTTTCTGCATGTGTGACTCTGTTCTGTTTTGTAATTCAGTTCAAGTGTAACGGTTTTAACATTCCCTCTATAAGTGACACCTTATGAGAAGTGTCCTTTTCTGTGTGACTTATTTCACTTAGAATCGTCTTACCTAAATCCACTCATCATGCTGCTACTAGCCTTATGACATTGATTTCATGGCTGAGTGATATTCCATTGTACATAAGGACCACAACTTTTTTATCCATTTTTCGCTTTCCTGGCATATTTAAGGTGGAAGGAAGTGGAGGTCCTTGTCAACAGAGCAGCCCTAACCTTTGGGGTGCTTGTGTCTTGCTGATTTTCAATTTTCCCACTTTATCCCCCCATGCGTGGAAGTGCCCTATGCTCTCTAAGCTGTGTTTTTTAGATGTTTCAGGACACACCGTACACTTCTCCAGAGTGGCTGTTGGCAATTTACATCCCGCCCATCAGTGTAGCAAGGCTCCCATTTCTCCATGGCCTGTCCTGCATTTCTGGTTTTGACACATTTTTCAGCATGTCCCTTTTGACCGATGGGAAGCGAGACTTCTTTGTAGCGCTGATTTGCCTTTCCAGGTTGCTTGGTTGGCCAAAAAGGGCGTATGCGTTTTTTCCTGAATATATTCAGGAAAAAACGCATACGCCCTTTTTGGCCAAGGGCATCATTGTCAACGTTTTGCCGCTTTTCATGTGCTTTAAAGGCGATTCGAATCTACCTCCTGAAATCTGTTTCCTGCAATTCTGCCTTGATTTCAAATCCTCTTCTTTGCCTTCCCACAATATATTTGTGGACGAGAGTTATCATTTATAATTCTGCAGGTTTGTGAATTGCAGTGCCCTGAAGCTCCATTTTACAAGTCGCTTTTTTGGGAGTCGGCCGCAATAGCGCAGGATGTCTTCAGGCCCTGTTCTGGTTCCGGGGGGCAGGCTGAACCTGTGGTTAATTCTTCTTCCTGATGGGAAAATTGAGTGACCTGTGCCTGTCCCAACACCAAGAGCTAGTCTCTCATTGGTTCCCCGTCTTCCCGTTCATCCTCAGGACAAATTGCAACCTGTACGGAACAGGAGGTTAAAGGTGCTGATGCTCCAAGTAGGGAGATTGCTAGTAAAGTGGCTGGAATGGCCAACCCGAGCACAAGGAGATGAGAAATGCGGTGCGTTTTAGAAACCTTTCCCCATCACACGGTGTACCATCTTCTGGGTTTCTCATGCATGTTTTCGATGTAGGAAGATGCCCTTGAACCTGGAGATTTGGGACCCATGCGATGGGTAGCACGCAGTATTACTTTAAAGGGTCTGCGTTTGCTCACCCAACCTCACCGAACCTCTCAGCCCCAAGAGTGTCCACCCTTATGTCTCATCCAGCTGTGGGTCTAGATATGGTCAATCCAGGTTGCATCACAGCCCCTGAACGAATTGTGTAAGAATTTCTCTCTCTTTCCCTGTCTTTGTTTCATGGGTTTTTAAAAGTAATTTATTTTTATAATGGGGTTTAGCTGCTTTTCACGGCTGTGTTTAGGCCGCTTTTTACCCACTTGACACACTAACAGAGAGATATCAATACATAGGTTTTAAGATTATTACTAGTCAGATATATTCTTGTGCGGTGAATCGGGCGTGTTGAGTCCAGTTCTCTGAGCAAGGAGTAGGTCTTGTCTATTCCATATTGGGTTTATGGAACGGTATCTGAGCTAATTTGAAACTCTTGTTTTATGTATCACCCCACCTCACCTTTCCCGTTAAGCAGCCATAGTGTGTTTTCTGCATGTGTGACTCTGTTCTGCTTTGTAATTCAGTTCAAGTGTAACGGTTTTTACATTCCCTCTATAAGTGACACCTTATGAGAAGTGTCCTTTTCTGTGTGACTTATTTCACTTAGAATCGTCTTACCTAAATCCACTGATCATGCTGCTACTAGCCTTATGACATTGATTTCATGGCTGAGTGATATTCCATTGTACATAAGGACCACAACTTTTTTATCCATTTTTCGCTTTCCTGGGATATTTAAGGTGGAAGGAAGTGGAGGTCCTTGTCAACAGAGCAGCCCTAAACTTTGGGGTGCTTGTGTCTTGCTGATTTTCAATTTTCCCACTTTATCCCCCCATGCGTGGAAGTGCCCTATGCTCTCTAAGCTGTGTTTTTTAGATGTTTCAGGACACACCGTACACTTCTCCAGAGTGGCTGTTGGCAATTTACATCCCGCCCATCAGTGTAGCAAGGCTCCCATTTCTCCATGGCCTGTCCTGCATTTCTGGTTTTGACAACTTTTTCAGCATGGCCCTTTTGACCGATGGGAAGCGAGACTTCTTTGTAGCGCTGATTTGCCTTTCCAGGTTGCTTGGTTGGCCAAAAAGGGCGTATGCGTTTTTTCCTGAATATATTCAGGAAAAAACGCATACGCCCTTTTTGGCCAAGGGCATCATTGTCAACGTTTTGCCGCTTTTCATGTGCTTTAAAGGCGATTCGAATCTACCTCCTGAAATCTGTTTCCTGCAATTCTGCCTTGATTTCAAATCCTCTTCTTTGCCTTCCCTCAATATATTTGTGGACGAGAGTTATCATTTATAACTCTGCAGGTTTGTGAATTGCAGTGCCCTGAAGCTCCATTTTACAAGTCGGTTTTTTGGGAGCCGGCCGCAAAAGCGCAGGATGGCTTCAGGCCCTGTTCTGGTTCCGGGGGGCAGGCTGAGCCTGTGGTTAATTCTTCTTCCTGATGGGAAAATAGAGTGACCTGTGCCTGTCCCAACACCAAGAGCTAGTCTCTCATTGGTTCCCCGTCTTCCCGTTCATCCTCAGGACAAATTGCAACCTGTACGGAACAGGAGGTTAAAGGTGCTGATGCTCCAAGTAGGGAGATTGCTAGTAAAGTGGCTGGAATGGCGAACACGAGCACAAGGAGATGAGAAATGAGGTGCGTTTTAGAAACCTTTCCCCATCACACGGTGTACCATCTTCTGGGTTTCTCATGCATGTTTTCGATGTAGGAAGATGCCCTTGAACCTGGAGATTTGGGACCCATGCGATGGGTAGCACGCAGTATTACTTTAAAGGGTCTCCGTTTGCTCACCCAACCTCACCAAACCTCTCAGCCCCAAGAGTGTCCACCCTTATGTCTCATCCAGCTGTGGGTCTAGATATGGTCAATCCAGGTTGCATCACAGCCCCTGAACGAATTGTGTAAGAATTTCTCTCTCTTTCCCTGTCTTTGTTTCATGGGTTTTTAAAAGTAATTTCTTTTTATAATGGGGTTTAGCTGCTTTTCACGGCTGTGTTTAGGCCGCTTTTTACCCACTTGACACACTAACAGAGAGATATCAATACATAGGTTTTAAGATTATTACTAGTCAGATATATTCTTGTGCGGTGAATCGGGCGTGTTGAGTCCAGTTCTCTGAGCAAGGAGTAGGTCTTGTCTATTCCATATTGGGTTTATGGAACGGTATCTGAGCTAATTTGAAACTCTTGTTTTATGTATCACCCCACCTCACCTTTCCCGTTAAGCAGCCACAGTGTGTTTTCTGCATGTGTGACTCTGTTCTGTTTTGTAATTCAGTTCAAGTGTAACGGTTTTTACATTCCCTCTATAAGTGACACCTTATGAGAAGTGTCCTTTTCTGTGTGACTTATTTCACTTAGAATCGTCTTACCTAAATCCACTGATCATGCTGCTACTAGCCTTATGACATTGATTTCATGGCTGAGTGATATTCCATTGTACATAAGGACCACAACTTTTTTATCCATTTTTCGCTTTCCTGGGATATTTAAGGTGGAAGGAAGTGGAGGTCCTTGTCAACAGAGCAGCCCTAAACTTTGGGGTGCTTGTGTCTTGCTGATTTTCAATTTTCCCACTTTATCCCCCCATGCGTGGAAGTGCCCTATGCTCTCTAAGCTGTGTTTTTTAGATGTTTCAGGACACACCGTACACTTCTCCAGAGTGGCTGTTTGCAATTTACATCCCGCCCATCAGTGTAGCAAGGCTCCCATTTCTCCATGGCCTGTCCTGCATTTCTGGTTTTGACAACTTTTTCAGCATGTCCCTTTTGACCGATGGGAAGCGAGACTTCTTTGTAGCGCTGATTTGCCTTTCCAGGTTGCTTGGTTGGCCAAAAAGGGCGTATGCGTTTTTTCCTGAATATATTCAGGAAAAAACGCATACGCCCTTTTTGGCCAAGGGCATCATTGTCAACGTTTTGCCGCTTTTCATGTGCTTTAAAGGCGATTCGAATCTACCTCCTGAAATCTGTTTCCTGCAATTCTGCCTTGATTTCAAATCCTCTTCTTTGCCTTCCCTCAATATATTTGTGGACGAGAGTTATCATTTATAACTCTGCAGGTTTGTGAATTGCAGTGCCCTGAAGCTCCATTTTACAAGTCGGTTTTTTGGGAGCCGGCCGCAAAAGCGCAGGATGGCTTCAGGCCCTGTTCTGGTTCCGGGGGGCAGGCTGAGCCTGTGGTTAATTCTTCTTCCTGATGGGAAAATAGAGTGACCTGTGCCTGTCCCAACACCAAGAGCTAGTCTCTCATTGGTTCCCCGTCTTCCCGTTCATCCTCAGGACAAATTGCAACCTGTACGGAACAGGAGGTTAAAGGTGCTGATGCTCCAAGTAGGGAGATTGCTAGTAAAGTGGCTGGAATGGCGAACACGAGCACAAGGAGATGAGAAATGAGGTGCGTTTTAGAAACCTTTCCCCATCACACGGTGTACCATCTTCTGGGTTTCTCATGCATGTTTTCGATGTAGGAAGATGCCCTTGAACCTGGAGATTTGGGACCCATGCGATGGGTAGCACGCAGTATTACTTTAAAGGGTCTCCGTTTGCTCACCCAACCTCACCAAACCTCTCAGCCCCAAGAGTGTCCACCCTTATGTCTCATCCAGCTGTGGGTCTAGATATGGTCAATCCAGGTTGCATCACAGCCCCTGAACGAATTGTGTAAGAATTTCTCTCTCTTTCCCTGTCTTTGTTTCATGGGTTTTTAAAAGTAATTTCTTTTTATAATGGGGTTTAGCTGCTTTTCACGGCTGTGTTTAGGCCGCTTTTTACCCACTTGACACACTAACAGAGAGATATCAATACATAGGTTTTAAGATTATTACTAGTCAGATATATTCTTGTGCGGTGAATCGGGCGTGTTGAGTCCAGTTCTCTGAGCAAGGAGTAGGTCTTGTCTATTCCATATTGGGTTTATGGAACGGTATCTGAGCTAATTTGAAACTCTTGTTTTATGTATCACCCCACCTCACCTTTCCCGTTAAGCAGCCACAGTGTGTTTTCTGCATGTGTGACTCTGTTCTGTTTTGTAATTCAGTTCAAGTGTAACGGTTTTTACATTCCCTCTATAAGTGACACCTTATGAGAAGTGTCCTTTTCTGTGTGACTTATTTCACTTAGAATCGTCTTACCTAAATCCACTGATCATGCTGCTACTAGCCTTATGACATTGATTTCATGGCTGAGTGATATTCCATTGTACATAAGGACCACAACTTTTTTATCCATTTTTCGCTTTCCTGGGATATTTAAGGTGGAAGGAAGTGGAGGTCCATGTCAACAGAGCAGCCCTAAACTTTGGGGTGCTTGTGTCTTGCTGATTTTCAATTTTCCCACTTTATCCCCCCATGCGTGGAAGTGCCCTATGCTCTCTAAGCTGTGTTTTTTAGATGTTTCAGGACACACCGTACACTTCTCCAGAGTGGCTGTTTGCAATTTACATCCCGCCCATCAGTGTAGCAAGGCTCCCATTTCTCCATGGCCTGTCCTGCATTTCTGGTTTTGACAACTTTTTCAGCATGTCCCTTTTGACCGATGGGAAGCGAGACTTCTTTGTAGCGCTGATTTGCCTTTCCAGGTTGCTTGGTTGGCCAAAAAGGGCGTATGCGTTTTTTCCTGAATATATTCAGGAAAAAACGCATACGCCCTTTTTGGCCAAGGGCATCATTGTCAACGTTTTGCCGCTTTTCATGTGCTTTAAAGGCGATTCGAATCTACCTCCTGAAATCTGTTTCCTGCAATTCTGCCTTGATTTCAAATCCTCTTCTTTGCCTTCCCTCAATATATTTGTGGACGAGAGTTATCATTTATAACTCTGCAGGTTTGTGAATTGCAGTGCCCTGAAGCTCCATTTTACAAGTCGGTTTTTTGGGAGCCGGCCGCAAAAGCGCAGGATGGCTTCAGGCCCTGTTCTGGTTCCGGGGGGCAGGCTGAGCCTGTGGTTAATTCTTCTTCCTGATGGGAAAATAGAGTGACCTGTGCCTGTCCCAACACCAAGAGCTAGTCTCTCATTGGTTCCCCGTCTTCCCGTTCATCCTCAGGACAAATTGCAACCTGTACGGAACAGGAGGTTAAAGGTGCTGATGCTCCAAGTAGGGAGATTGCTAGTAAAGTGGCTGGAATGGCGAACACGAGCACAAGGAGATGAGAAATGAGGTGCGTTTTAGAAACCTTTCCCCATCACACGGTGTACCATCTTCTGGGTTTCTCATGCATGTTTTCGATGTAGGAAGATGCCCTTGAACCTGGAGATTTGGGACCCATGCGATGGGTAGCACGCAGTATTACTTTAAAGGGTCTCCGTTTGCTCACCCAACCTCACCAAACCTCTCAGCCCCAAGAGTGTCCACCCTTATGTCTCATCCAGCTGTGGGTCTAGATATGGTCAATCCAGGTTGCATCACAGCCCCTGAACGAATTGTGTAAGAATTTCTCTCTCTTTCCCTGTCTTTGTTTCATGGGTTTTTAAAAGTAATTTCTTTTTATAATGGGGTTTAGCTGCTTTTCACGGCTGTGTTTAGGCCGCTTTTTACCCACTTGACACACTAACAGAGAGATATCAATACATAGGTTTTAAGATTATTACTAGTCAGATATATTCTTGTGCGGTGAATCGGGCGTGTTGAGTCCAGTTCTCTGAGCAAGGAGTAGGTCTTGTCTATTCCATATTGGGTTTATGGAACGGTATCTGAGCTAATTTGAAACTCTTGTTTTATGTATCACCCCACCTCACCTTTCCCGTTAAGCAGCCACAGTGTGTTTTCTGCATGTGTGACTCTGTTCTGTTTTGTAATTCAGTTCAAGTGTAACGGTTTTTACATTCCCTCTATAAGTGACACCTTATGAGAAGTGTCCTTTTCTGTGTGACTTATTTCACTTAGAATCGTCTTACCTAAATCCACTGATCATGCTGCTACTAGCCTTATGACATTGATTTCATGGCTGAGTGATATTCCATTGTACATAAGGACCACAACTTTTTTATCCATTTTTCGCTTTCCTGGGATATTTAAGGTGGAAGGAAGTGGAGGTCCTTGTCAACAGAGCAGCCCTAAACTTTGGGGTGCTTGTGTCTTGCTGATTTTCAATTTTCCCACTTTATCCCCCCATGCGTGGAAGTGCCCTATGCTCTCTAAGCTGTGTTTTTTAGATGTTTCAGGACACACCGTACACTTCTCCAGAGTGGCTGTTTGCAATTTACATCCCGCCCATCAGTGTAGCAAGGCTCCCATTTCTCCATGGCCTGTCCTGCATTTCTGGTTTTGACAACTTTTTCAGCATGGCCCTTTTGACCGATGGGAAGCGAGACTTCTTTGTAGCGCTGATTTGCCTTTCCAGGTTGCTTGGTTGGCCAAAAAGGGCGTATGCGTTTTTTCCTGAATATATTCAGGAAAAAACGCATACGCCCTTTTTGGCCAAGGGCATCATTGTCAACGTTTTGCCGCTTTTCATGTGCTTTAAAGGCGATTCGAATCTACCTCCTGAAATCTGTTTCCTGCAATTCTGCCTTGATTTCAAATCCTCTTCTTTGCCTTCCCTCAATATATTTGTGGACGAGAGTTATCATTTATAACTCTGCAGGTTTGTGAATTGCAGTGCCCTGAAGCTCCATTTTACAAGTCGGTTTTTTGGGAGCCGGCCGCAAAAGCGCAGGATGGCTTCAGGCCCTGTTCTGGTTCCGGGGGGCAGGCTGAGCCTGTGGTTAATTCTTCTTCCTGATGGGAAAATAGAGTGACCTGTGCCTGTCCCAACACCAAGAGCTAGTCTCTCATTGGTTCCCCGTCTTCCCGTTCATCCTCAGGACAAATTGCAACCTGTACGGAACAGGAGGTTAAAGGTGCTGATGCTCCAAGTAGGGAGATTGCTAGTAAAGTGGCTGGAATGGCGAACACGAGCACAAGGAGATGAGAAATGAGGTGCGTTTTAGAAACCTTTCCCCATCACACGGTGTACCATCTTCTGGGTTTCTCATGCATGTTTTCGATGTAGGAAGATGCCCTTGAACCTGGAGATTTGGGACCCATGCGATGGGTAGCACGCAGTATTACTTTAAAGGGTCTCCGTTTGCTCACCCAACCTCACCAAACCTCTCAGCCCCAAGAGTGTCCACCCTTATGTCTCATCCAGCTGTGGGTCTAGATATGGTCAATGCAGGTTGCATCACAGCCCCTGAACGAATTGTGTAAGAATTTCTCTCTCTTTCCCTGTCTTTGTTTCATGGGTTTTTAAAAGTAATTTATTTTTATAATGGGGTTTAGCTGCTTTTCACGGCTGTGTTTATGCCGCCTTACACACACTTGACACACTAACAGAGAGATATCAATACATAGGTTTTAAGATTATTACTAGTCAGATATATTCTTGTGCGGTGAATCGGGCGTGTTGAGTCCAGTTCTCTGAGCAAGGAGTAGGTATTGTCTATTCCATATTGGGTTTATGGAACGGTATCTGAGCTAATTTGAAACTCTTGTTTTATGTATCACCCCACCTCACCTTTCCCGTTAAGCAGCCATAGTGTGTTTTCTGCATGTGTGACTCTGTTCTGTTTTGTAATTCAGTTCAAGTGAAACGGTTTTTACATTCCCTCTATAAGTGACACCTTATGAGAAGTGTCCTTTTCTGTGTGACTTATTTCACTTAGAATCGTCTTACCTAAATCCACTCATCATGCTGCTACTAGCCTTATGACATTGATTTCATGGCTGAGTGATATTCCATTGTACATAAGGACCACAACTTTTTTATCCATTTTTCGCTTTCCTGGGATATTTAAGGTGGAATGAAGTGGAGGTCCTTGTCAACAGAGCAGCCCTAAACTTTGGGGTGCTTGTGTCTTGCTGATTTTCAATTTTCCCACTTTATCCCCCCATGTGTGGAAGTGCCCTATGCTCTCTAAGCTGTGTTTTTTAGATGTTTCAGGACACACCGTACACTTCTCCAGAGTGGCTGTTGGCAATTTACATCCCGCCCATCAGTGTAGCAAGGCTCCCATTTCTCCATGGCCTGTCCTGCATTTCTGGTTTTGACACTTTTTTCAGCATGTCCCTTTTGACCGATGGGAAGCGAGACTTCTTTGTAGCGCTGATTTGCCTTTCCAGGTTGCTTGGTTGGCCAAAAAGGGCGTATGCGTTTTTTCCTGAATATATTCAGGAAAAAACGCATACGCCCTTTTTGGCCAAGGTCATCATTGTCAACGTTTTGCCGCTTTTCATGTGCTTTAAAGGCGATTCGAATCTACCTCCTGAAATCTGTTTCCTGCAATTCTGCCTTGATTTCAAATCCTCTTCTTTGCCTTCCCTCAATATATTTGTGGACGAGAGTTATCATTTATAACTCTGCAGGTTTGTGAATTGCAGTGCCCTGAAGCTGCATTTTACAAGTCGCTTTTTTGGGAGCCGGCCGCAAAAGCGCAGGATGGCTTCAGGCCCTGTTCTGGTTCCGGGGGGCAGGCTGAGCCTGTGGTTAATTCTTCTTCCTGATGGGAAAATAGAGTGACCTGTGCCTGTCCCAACACCAAGAGCTAGTCTCTCATTGGTTCCCCGTCTTCCCGTTCATCCTCAGGACAAATTGCAACCTGTACGGAACAGGAGGTTAAAGGTGCTGATGCTCCAAGTAGGGAGATTGCTAGTAAAGTGGCTGGAATGGCGAACACGAGCACAAGGAGGTGAGAAATGAGGTGCGTTTTAGAAACCTTTCCCCATCACACGGTGTACCATCTTCTGGGTTTCTCATGCATGTTTTCGATGTAGGAAGATGCCCTTGAACCTGGAGATTTGGGACCCATGCGATGGGTAGCACGCAGTATTACTTTAAAGGGTCTGCGTTTGCTCACCCAACCTCACCAAACCTCTCAGCCCCAAGAGTGTCCACCCTTATGTCTCATCCAGCTGTGGGTCTAGATATGGTCAATCCAGGTTGCATCACAGCCCCTGAACGAATTGTGTAAGAATTTCTCTCTCTTTCCCTGTCTTTGTTTCATGGGTTTTTAAAAGTAATTTATTTTTATAATGGGGTTTAGCTGCTTTTCACGGCTGTGTTTAGGCCGCTTTACACCCACTTGACACACTAACAGAGAGATATCAATACATAGGTTTTAAGATTATTACTAGTCAGATATATTCTTGTGCGGTGAATCGGGCGTGTTGAGTCCAGTTCTCTGAGCAAGGAGTAGGTCTTGTCTATTCCATATTGGGTTTATGGAACGGTATCTGAGCTAATTTGAAACTCTTGTTTTATGTATCACCCCACCTCACCTTTCCCGTTAAGCAGCCATAGTGTGTTTTCTGCATGTGTGACTCTGTTCTGTTTTGTAATTCAGTTCAAGTGTAACGGTTTTTACATTCCCTCTATAAGTGACACCTTATGAGAAGTGTCCTTTTCTGTGTGACTTATTTCACTTAGAATCGTCTTACCTAAATCCACTCATCATGCTGCTACTAGCCTTATGACATTGATTTCATGGCTGAGTGATATTCCAATGTACATAAGGACCACAAATTTTTTATCCATTTTTCGCTTTCCTGGGATATTTAAGGTGGAAGGAAGTGGAGGTCCTTGTCAACAAAGCAGCCCTAAACTTTGGGGTGCTTGTGTCTTGCTGATTTTCAATTTCAATGGAAGTGCCCTATGCTCTCTAAGCTGTGTTTTTTAGATGTTTCAGGACACACCGTACACTTCTCCAGAGTGGCTGTTGGCAATTTACATCCCGCCCATCAGTGTAGCAAGGCTCCCATTTCTCCATGGCCTGTCCTGCATTTCTGGTTTTGACAACTTTTTCAGCATGTCCCTTTTGACCGATGGGAAGCGAGACTTCTTTGTAGCGCTGATTTGCCTTTCCAGGTTGCTTGGTTGGCCAAAAAGGGCGTATGCGTTTTTTCCTGAATATATTCAGGAAAAAACGCATACGCCCTTTTTGGCCAAGGGCATCATTGTCAACGTTTTGCCGCTTTTCATGTGCTTTAAAGGCGATTCGAATCTACCTCCTGAAATCTGTTTCCTGCAATTCTGCCTTGATTTCAAATCCTCTTCTTTGCCTTCCCTCAATATATTTGTGGACGAGAGTTATCATTTATAACTCTGCAGGTTTGTGAATTGCAGTGCCCTGAAGCTCCATTTTACAAGTCGGTTTTTTGGGAGCCGGCCGCAAAAGTGCAGGATGGCTTCAGGCCCTGTTCTGGTTCCGGGGGGCAGGCTGAACCTGTGCTTAATTCTTCTTCCTGATGGGAAAATAGAGTGACCTGTGACTGTCCCAACACCAAGAGCTAGTCTCTCATTGGTTCCCCGTCTTCCCGTTCATCCTCAGGACAAATTGCAACCTGTACGGAACAGGAGGTTAAAGGTGCTGATGCTCCAAGTAGGGAGATTGCTAGTAAAGTGGCTGGAATGGCGAACCCGAGCACAAGGAGATGAGAAATGAGGTGCGTTTTAGAAACCTTTCCCCATCACACGGTGTAGCATCTTCTGGGTTTCTCATGCATGTTTTCGATGTAGGAAGATGCCCTTGAACCTGGAGATTTGGGACCCATGCGATGGGTAGCACACAGTATTACTTTAAAGGGTCTGCGTTTGCTCACCCAACCTCACCGAACCTCTCAGCCCCAAGAGTGTCCACCCTTATGTCTCATCCAGCTGTGGGTCTAGATATGGTCAATCCAGGTTGCATCACAGCCCCTGAACGAATTGTGTAAGAATTTCTCTCTCTTTCCCTGTCTTTGTTTCATGGGTTTTTAAAAGTAATTTATTTTTATAATGGGGTTTAGCTGCTTTTCACGGCTGTGTTTAGGCCGCTTTACACCCACTTGACACACTAACAGAGAGATATCAATACATAGGCTTTAAGATTATTACTAGTCAGATATATTCTTGTGCGGTGAATCGGGCGTGTTGAGTCCAGTTCTCTGAGCAAGGAGTAGGTCTTGTCTATTCCATATTGGGTTTATGGAACGGTATCTGAGCTAATTTGAAACTCTTGTTTTATGTATCACCCCACCTCACCTTTCCCGTTAAGCAGCCATAGTGTGTTTTCTGCATGTGTGACTCTGTTCTGTTTTGTAATTCAGTTCAAGTGTAACGGTTTTTACATTCCCTCTATAAGTGACACCTTATGAGAAGTGTCCTTTTCTGTGTGACTTATTTCACTTAGAATCGTCTTACCTAAATCCACTCATCATGCTGCTACTAGCCTTATGACATTGATTTCATGGCTGAGTGATATTCCATTGTACATAAGGACCACAACTTTTTTATCCATTTTTCGCTTTCCTGGGATATTTAAGGTGGAATGAAGTGGAGGTCCTTGTCAACAGAGCAGCCCTAAACTTTGGGGTGCTTGTGTCTTGCTGATTTTCAATTTTCCCACTTTATCCCCCCATGCGTGGAAGTGCCCTATGCTCTCTAAGCTGTGTTTTTTAGATGTTTCAGGACACACCGTACACTTCTCCAGAGTGGCTGTTGGCAATTTACATCCCGCCCATCAGTGTAGCAAGGCTCCCATTTCTCCATGGCCTGTCCTGCATTTCTGGTTTTGACAACTTTTTCAGCATGTCCCTTTTGACCGATGGGAAGCGAGACTTCTTTGTAGCGCTGATTTGCCTTTCCAGGTTGCTTGGTTGGCCAAAAAGGGCGTATGCGTTTTTTCCTGAATATATTCAGGAAAAAACGCATACGCCCTTTTTGGCCAAGGGCATCATTGTCAACGTTTTGCCGCTTTTCATGTGCTTTAAAGGCGATTCGAATCTACCTCCTGAAATCTGTTTCCTGCAATTCTGCCTTGATTTCAAATCCTCTTCTTTGCCTTCCCTCAATATATTTGTGGACGAGAGTTATCATTTATAACTCTGCAGGTTTGTGAATTGCAGTGCCCTGAAGCTCCATTTTACAAGTCGGTTTTTTGGGAGCCGGCCGCAAAAGCGCAGGATGGCTTCAGGCCCTGTTCTGGTTCCGGGGGGCAGGCTGAGCCTGTGGTTAATTCTTCTTCCTGATGGGAAAATAGAGTGACCTGTGCCTGTCCCAACACCAAGAGCTAGTCTCTCATTGGTTCCCCGTCTTCCCGTTCATCCTCAGGACAAATTGCAACCTGTACGGAACAGGAGGTTAAAGGTGCTGATGCTCCAAGTAGGGAGATTGCTAGTAAAGTGGCTGGAATGGCGAACCCGAGCACAAGGAGATGAGAAATGCGGTGCGTTTTAGAAACCTTTCCCCATCACACGGTGTACCATCTTCTGGGTTTCTGATGCATGTTTTCGATGTAGGAAGATGCCCTTGAACCTGGAGATTTGGGACCCATGCGATGGGTAGCACGCAGTATTACTTTAAAGGGTCTCCGTTTGCTCACCCAACCTCACCAAACCTCTCAGCCCCAAGAGTGTCCACCCTTATGTCTCATCCAGCTGTGGGTCTAGATATGGTCAATGCAGGTTGCATCACAGCCCCTGAACGAATTGTGTAAGAATTTCTCTCTCTTTCCCTGTCTTTGTTTCATGGGTTTTTAAAAGTAATTTATTTTTATAATGGGGTTTAGCTGCTTTTCACGGCTGTGTTTATGCCGCCTTACACACACGTGACACACTAACAGAGAGATATCAATACATAGGTTTTAAGATTATTACTAGTCAGATATATTCTTGTGCGGTGAATCGGGCGTGTTGAGTCCAGTTCTCTGAGCAAGGAGTAGGTATTGTCTATTCCATATTGGGTTTATGGAACGGTATCTGAGCTAATTTGAAACTCTTGTTTTATGTATCACCCCACCTCACCTTTCCCGTTAAGCAGCCATAGTGTGTTTTCTGCATGTGTGACTCTGTTCTGTTTTGTAATTCAGTTCAAGTGAAACGGTTTTTACATTCCCTCTATAAGTGACACCTTATGAGAAGTGTCCTTTTCTGTGTGACTTATTTCACTTAGAATCGTCTTACCTAAATCCACTCATCATGCTGCTACTAGCCTTATGACATTGATTTCATGGCTGAGTGATATTCCATTGTACATAAGGACCACAACTTTTTTATCCATTTTTCGCTTTCCTGGGATATTTAAGGTGGAATGAAGTGGAGGTCCTTGTCAACAGAGCAGCCCTAAACTTTGGGGTGCTTGTGTCTTGCTGATTTTCAATTTTCCCACTTTATCCCCCCATGTGTGGAAGTGCCCTATGCTCTCTAAGCTGTGTTTTTTAGATGTTTCAGGACACACCGTACACTTCTCCAGAGTGGCTGTTGGCAATTTACATCCCGCCCATCAGTGTAGCAAGGCTCCCATTTCTCCATGGCCTGTCCTGCATTTCTGGTTTTGACACTTTTTTCAGCATGTCCCTTTTGACCGATGGGAAGCGAGACTTCTTTGTAGCGCTGATTTGCCTTTCCAGGTTGCTTGGTTGGCCAAAAAGGGCGTATGCGTTTTTTCCTGAATATATTCAGGAAAAAACGCATACGCCCTTTTTGGCCAAGGTCATCATTGTCAACGTTTTGCCGCTTTTCATGTGCTTTAAAGGCGATTCGAATCTACCTCCTGAAATCTGTTTCCTGCAATTCTGCCTTGATTTCAAATCCTCTTCTTTGCCTTCCCTCAATATATTTGTGGACGAGAGTTATCATTTATAACTCTGCAGGTTTGTGAATTGCAGTGCCCTGAAGCTGCATTTTACAAGTCGCTTTTTTGGGAGCCGGCCGCAAAAGCGCAGGATGGCTTCAGGCCCTGTTCTGGTTCCGGGGGGCAGGCTGAGCCTGTGGTTAATTCTTCTTCCTGATGGGAAAATAGAGTGACCTGTGCCTGTCCCAACACCAAGAGCTAGTCTCTCATTGGTTCCCCGTCTTCCCGTTCATCCTCAGGACAAATTGCAACCTGTACGGAACAGGAGGTTAAAGGTGCTGATGCTCCAAGTAGGGAGATTGCTAGTAAAGTGGCTGGAATGGCGAACACGAGCACAAGGAGGTGAGAAATGAGGTGCGTTTTAGAAACCTTTCCCCATCACACGGTGTACCATCTTCTGGGTTTCTCATGCATGTTTTCGATGTAGGAAGATGCCCTTGAACCTGGAGATTTGGGACCCATGCGATGGGTAGCACGCAGTATTACTTTAAAGGGTCTGCGTTTGCTCACCCAACCTCACCAAACCTCTCAGCCCCAAGAGTGTCCACCCTTATGTCTCATCCAGCTGTGGGTCTAGATATGGTCAATCCAGGTTGCATCACAGCCCCTGAACGAATTGTGTAAGAATTTCTCTCTCTTTCCCTGTCTTTGTTTCATGGGTTTTTAAAAGTAATTTATTTTTATAATGGGGTTTAGCTGCTTTTCACGGCTGTGTTTAGGCCGCTTTACACCCACTTGACACACTAACAGAGAGATATCAATACATAGGTTTTAAGATTATTACTAGTCAGATATATTCTTGTGCGGTGAATCGGGCGTGTTGAGTCCAGTTCTCTGAGCAAGGAGTAGGTCTTGTCTATTCCATATTGGGTTTATGGAACGGTATCTGAGCTAATTTGAAACTCTTGTTTTATGTATCACCCCACCTCACCTTTCCCGTTAAGCAGCCATAGTGTGTTTTCTGCATGTGTGACTCTGTTCTGTTTTGTAATTCAGTTCAAGTGTAACGGTTTTTACATTCCCTCTATAAGTGACACCTTATGAGAAGTGTCCTTTTCTGTGTGACTTATTTCACTTAGAATCGTCTTACCTAAATCCACTCATCATGCTGCTACTAGCCTTATGACATTGATTTCATGGCTGAGTGATATTCCAATGTACATAAGGACCACAAATTTTTTATCCATTTTTCGCTTTCCTGGGATATTTAAGGTGGAAGGAAGTGGAGGTCCTTGTCAACAAAGCAGCCCTAAACTTTGGGGTGCTTGTGTCTTGCTGATTTTCAATTTCAATGGAAGTGCCCTATGCTCTCTAAGCTGTGTTTTTTAGATGTTTCAGGACACACCGTACACTTCTCCAGAGTGGCTGTTGGCAATTTACATCCCGCCCATCAGTGTAGCAAGGCTCCCATTTCTCCATGGCCTGTCCTGCATTTCTGGTTTTGACAACTTTTTCAGCATGTCCCTTTTCACCGATGGGAAGCGAGACTTCTTTGTAGCGCTGATTTGCCTTTCCAGGTTGCTTGGTTGGCCAAAAAGGGCGTATGCGTTTTTTCCTGAATATATTCAGGAAAAAACGCATACGCCCTTTTTGGCCAAGGGCATCATTGTCAACGTTTTGCCGCTTTTCATGTGCTTTAAAGGCGATTCGAATCTACCTCCTGAAATCTGTTTCCTGCAATTCTGCCTTGATTTCAAATCCTCTTCTTTGCCTTCCCTCAATATATTTGTGGACGAGAGTTATCATTTATAACTCTGCAGGTTTGTGAATTGCAGTGCCCTGAAGCTCCATTTTACAAGTCGGTTTTTTGGGAGCCGGCCGCAAAAGTGCAGGATGGCTTCAGGCCCTGTTCTGGTTCCGGGGGGCAGGCTGAACCTGTGCTTAATTCTTCTTCCTGATGGGAAAATAGAGTGACCTGTGACTGTCCCAACACCAAGAGCTAGTCTCTCATTGGTTCCCCGTCTTCCCGTTCATCCTCAGGACAAATTGCAACCTGTACGGAACAGGAGGTTAAAGGTGCTGATGCTCCAAGTAGGGAGATTGCTAGTAAAGTGGCTGGAATGGCGAACCCGAGCACAAGGAGATGAGAAATGAGGTGCGTTTTAGAAACCTTTCCCCATCACACGGTGTAGCATCTTCTGGGTTTCTCATGCATGTTTTCGATGTAGGAAGATGCCCTTGAACCTGGAGATTTGGGACCCATGCGATGGGTAGCACACAGTATTACTTTAAAGGGTCTGCGTTTGCTCACCCAACCTCACCGAACCTCTCAGCCCCAAGAGTGTCCACCCTTATGTCTCATCCAGCTGTGGGTCTAGATATGGTCAATCCAGGTTGCATCACAGCCCCTGAACGAATTGTGTAAGAATTTCTCTCTCTTTCCCTGTCTTTGTTTCATGGGTTTTTAAAAGTAATTTATTTTTATAATGGGGTTTAGCTGCTTTTCACGGCTGTGTTTAGGCCGCTTTACACCCACTTGACACACTAACAGAGAGATATCAATACATAGGCTTTAAGATTATTACTAGTCAGATATATTCTTGTGCGGTGAATCGGGCGTGTTGAGTCCAGTTCTCTGAGCAAGGAGTAGGTCTTGTCTATTCCATATTGGGTTTATGGAACGGTATCTGAGCTAATTTGAAACTCTTGTTTTATGTATCACCCCACCTCACCTTTCCCGTTAAGCAGCCATAGTGTGTTTTCTGCATGTGTGACTCTGTTCTGTTTTGTAATTCAGTTCAAGTGTAACGGTTTTTACATTCCCTCTATAAGTGACACCTTATGAGAAGTGTCCTTTTCTGTGTGACTTATTTCACTTAGAATCGTCTTACCTAAATCCACTCATCATGCTGCTACTAGCCTTATGACATTGATTTCATGGCTGAGTGATATTCCATTGTACATAAGGACCACAACTTTTTTATCCATTTTTCGCTTTCCTGGGATATTTAAGGTGGAATGAAGTGGAGGTCCTTGTCAACAGAGCAGCCCTAAACTTTGGGGTGCTTGTGTCTTGCTGATTTTCAATTTTCCCACTTTATCCCCCCATGCGTGGAAGTGCCCTATGCTCTCTAAGCTGTGTTTTTTAGATGTTTCAGGACACACCGTACACTTCTCCAGAGTGGCTGTTGGCAATTTACATCCCGCCCATCAGTGTAGCAAGGCTCCCATTTCTCCATGGCCTGTCCTGCATTTCTGGTTTTGACAACTTTTTCAGCATGTCCCTTTTGACCGATGGGAAGCGAGACTTCTTTGTAGCGCTGATTTGCCTTTCCAGGTTGCTTGGTTGGCCAAAAAGGGCGTATGCGTTTTTTCCTGAATATATTCAGGAAAAAACGCATACGCCCTTTTTGGCCAAGGGCATCATTGTCAACGTTTTGCCGCTTTTCATGTGCTTTAAAGGCGATTCGAATCTACCTCCTGAAATCTGTTTCCTGCAATTCTGCCTTGATTTCAAATCCTCTTCTTTGCCTTCCCTCAATATATTTGTGGACGAGAGTTATCATTTATAACTCTGCAGGTTTGTGAATTGCAGTGCCCTGAAGCTCCATTTTACAAGTCGGTTTTTTGGGAGCCGGCCGCAAAAGCGCAGGATGGCTTCAGGCCCTGTTCTGGTTCCGGGGGGCAGGCTGAGCCTGTGGTTAATTCTTCTTCCTGATGGGAAAATAGAGTGACCTGTGCCTGTCCCAACACCAAGAGCTAGTCTCTCATTGGTTCCCCGTCTTCCCGTTCATCCTCAGGACAAATTGCAACCTGTACGGAACAGGAGGTTAAAGGTGCTGATGCTCCAAGTAGGGAGATTGCTAGTAAAGTGGCTGGAATGGCGAACCCGAGCACAAGGAGATGAGAAATGCGGTGCGTTTTAGAAACCTTTCCCCATCACACGGTGTACCATCTTCTGGGTTTCTGATGCATGTTTTCGATGTAGGAAGATGCCCTTGAACCTGGAGATTTGGGACCCATGCGATGGGTAGCACGCAGTATTACTTTAAAGGGTCTCCGTTTGCTCACCCAACCTCACCAAACCTCTCAGCCCCAAGAGTGTCCACCCTTATGTCTCATCCAGCTGTGGGTCTAGATATGGTCAATGCAGGTTGCATCACAGCCCCTGAACGAATTGTGTAAGAATTTCTCTCTCTTTCCCTGTCTTTGTTTCATGGGTTTTTAAAAGTAATTTATTTTTATAATGGGGTTTAGCTGCTTTTCACGGCTGTGTTTATGCCGCCTTACACACACTTGACACACTAACAGAGAGATATCAATACATAGGTTTTAAGATTATTACTAGTCAGATATATTCTTGTGCGGTGAATCGGGCGTGTTGAGTCCAGTTCTCTGAGCAAGGAGTAGGTATTGTCTATTCCATATTGGGTTTATGGAACGGTATCTGAGCTAATTTGAAACTCTTGTTTTATGTATCACCCCACCTCACCTTTCCCGTTAAGCAGCCATAGTGTGTTTTCTGCATGTGTGACTCTGTTCTGTTTTGTAATTCAGTTCAAGTGAAACGGTTTTTACATTCCCTCTATAAGTGACACCTTATGAGAAGTGTCCTTTTCTGTGTGACTTATTTCACTTAGAATCGTCTTACCTAAATCCACTCATCATGCTGCTACTAGCCTTATGACATTGATTTCATGGCTGAGTGATATTCCATTGTACATAAGGACCACAACTTTTTTATCCATTTTTCGCTTTCCTGGGATATTTAAGGTGGAATGAAGTGGAGGTCCTTGTCAACAGAGCAGCCCTAAACTTTGGGGTGCTTGTGTCTTGCTGATTTTCAATTTTCCCACTTTATCCCCCCATGTGTGGAAGTGCCCTATGCTCTCTAAGCTGTGTTTTTTAGATGTTTCAGGACACACCGTACACTTCTCCAGAGTGGCTGTTGGCAATTTACATCCCGCCCATCAGTGTAGCAAGGCTCCCATTTCTCCATGGCCTGTCCTGCATTTCTGGTTTTGACACTTTTTTCAGCATGTCCCTTTTGACCGATGGGAAGCGAGACTTCTTTGTAGCGCTGATTTGCCTTTCCAGGTTGCTTGGTTGGCCAAAAAGGGCGTATGCGTTTTTTCCTGAATATATTCAGGAAAAAACGCATACGCCCTTTTTGGCCAAGGTCATCATTGTCAACGTTTTGCCGCTTTTCATGTGCTTTAAAGGCGATTCGAATCTACCTCCTGAAATCTGTTTCCTGCAATTCTGCCTTGATTTCAAATCCTCTTCTTTGCCTTCCCTCAATATATTTGTGGACGAGAGTTATCATTTATAACTCTGCAGGTTTGTGAATTGCAGTGCCCTGAAGCTGCATTTTACAAGTCGCTTTTTTGGGAGCCGGCCGCAAAAGCGCAGGATGGCTTCAGGCCCTGTTCTGGTTCCGGGGGGCAGGCTGAGCCTGTGGTTAATTCTTCTTCCTGATGGGAAAATAGAGTGACCTGTGCCTGTCCCAACACCAAGAGCTAGTCTCTCATTGGTTCCCCGTCTTCCCGTTCATCCTCAGGACAAATTGCAACCTGTACGGAACAGGAGGTTAAAGGTGCTGATGCTCCAAGTAGGGAGATTGCTAGTAAAGTGGCTGGAATGGCGAACACGAGCACAAGGAGGTGAGAAATGAGGTGCGTTTTAGAAACCTTTCCCCATCACACGGTGTACCATCTTCTGGGTTTCTCATGCATGTTTTCGATGTAGGAAGATGCCCTTGAACCTGGAGATTTGGGACCCATGCGATGGGTAGCACGCAGTATTACTTTAAAGGGTCTGCGTTTGCTCACCCAACCTCACCAAACCTCTCAGCCCCAAGAGTGTCCACCCTTATGTCTCATCCAGCTGTGGGTCTAGATATGGTCAATCCAGGTTGCATCACAGCCCCTGAACGAATTGTGTAAGAATTTCTCTCTCTTTCCCTGTCTTTGTTTCATGGGTTTTTAAAAGTAATTTATTTTTATAATGGGGTTTAGCTGCTTTTCACGGCTGTGTTTAGGCCGCTTTACACCCACTTGACACACTAACAGAGAGATATCAATACATAGGTTTTAAGATTATTACTAGTCAGATATATTCTTGTGCGGTGAATCGGGCGTGTTGAGTCCAGTTCTCTGAGCAAGGAGTAGGTCTTGTCTATTCCATATTGGGTTTATGGAACGGTATCTGAGCTAATTTGAAACTCTTGTTTTATGTATCACCCCACCTCACCTTTCCCGTTAAGCAGCCATAGTGTGTTTTCTGCATGTGTGACTCTGTTCTGTTTTGTAATTCAGTTCAAGTGTAACGGTTTTTACATTCCCTCTATAAGTGACACCTTATGAGAAGTGTCCTTTTCTGTGTGACTTATTTCACTTAGAATCGTCTTACCTAAATCCACTCATCATGCTGCTACTAGCCTTATGACATTGATTTCATGGCTGAGTGATATTCCAATGTACATAAGGACCACAAATTTTTTATCCATTTTTCGCTTTCCTGGGATATTTAAGGTGGAAGGAAGTGGAGGTCCTTGTCAACAAAGCAGCCCTAAACTTTGGGGTGCTTGTGTCTTGCTGATTTTCAATTTCAATGGAAGTGCCCTATGCTCTCTAAGCTGTGTTTTTTAGATGTTTCAGGACACACCGTACACTTCTCCAGAGTGGCTGTTGGCAATTTACATCCCGCCCATCAGTGTAGCAAGGCTCCCATTTCTCCATGGCCTGTCCTGCATTTCTGGTTTTGACAACTTTTTCAGCATGTCCCTTTTGACCGATGGGAAGCGAGACTTCTTTGTAGCGCTGATTTGCCTTTCCAGGTTGCTTGGTTGGCCAAAAAGGGCGTATGCGTTTTTTCCTGAATATATTCAGGAAAAAACGCATACGCCCTTTTTGGCCAAGGGCATCATTGTCAACGTTTTGCCGCTTTTCATGTGCTTTAAAGGCGATTCGAATCTACCTCCTGAAATCTGTTTCCTGCAATTCTGCCTTGATTTCAAATCCTCTTCTTTGCCTTCCCTCAATATATTTGTGGACGAGAGTTATCATTTATAACTCTGCAGGTTTGTGAATTGCAGTGCCCTGAAGCTCCATTTTACAAGTCGGTTTTTTGGGAGCCGGCCGCAAAAGTGCAGGATGGCTTCAGGCCCTGTTCTGGTTCCGGGGGGCAGGCTGAACCTGTGCTTAATTCTTCTTCCTGATGGGAAAATAGAGTGACCTGTGACTGTCCCAACACCAAGAGCTAGTCTCTCATTGGTTCCCCGTCTTCCCGTTCATCCTCAGGACAAATTGCAACCTGTACGGAACAGGAGGTTAAAGGTGCTGATGCTCCAAGTAGGGAGATTGCTAGTAAAGTGGCTGGAATGGCGAACCCGAGCACAAGGAGATGAGAAATGAGGTGCGTTTTAGAAACCTTTCCCCATCACACGGTGTAGCATCTTCTGGGTTTCTCATGCATGTTTTCGATGTAGGAAGATGCCCTTGAACCTGGAGATTTGGGACCCATGCGATGGGTAGCACACAGTATTACTTTAAAGGGTCTGCGTTTGCTCACCCAACCTCACCGAACCTCTCAGCCCCAAGAGTGTCCACCCTTATGTCTCATCCAGCTGTGGGTCTAGATATGGTCAATCCAGGTTGCATCACAGCCCCTGAACGAATTGTGTAAGAATTTCTCTCTCTTTCCCTGTCTTTGTTTCATGGGTTTTTAAAAGTAATTTATTTTTATAATGGGGTTTAGCTGCTTTTCACGGCTGTGTTTAGGCCGCTTTACACCCACTTGACACACTAACAGAGAGATATCAATACATAGGCTTTAAGATTATTACTAGTCAGATATATTCTTGTGCGGTGAATCGGGCGTGTTGAGTCCAGTTCTCTGAGCAAGGAGTAGGTCTTGTCTATTCCATATTGGGTTTATGGAACGGTATCTGAGCTAATTTGAAACTCTTGTTTTATGTATCACCCCACCTCACCTTTCCCGTTAAGCAGCCATAGTGTGTTTTCTGCATGTGTGACTCTGTTCTGTTTTGTAATTCAGTTCAAGTGTAACGGTTTTTACATTCCCTCTATAAGTGACACCTTATGAGAAGTGTCCTTTTCTGTGTGACTTATTTCACTTAGAATCGTCTTACCTAAATCCACTCATCATGCTGCTACTAGCCTTATGACATTGATTTCATGGCTGAGTGATATTCCATTGTACATAAGGACCACAACTTTTTTATCCATTTTTCGCTTTCCTGGGATATTTAAGGTGGAATGAAGTGGAGGTCCTTGTCAACAGAGCAGCCCTAAACTTTGGGGTGCTTGTGTCTTGCTGATTTTCAATTTTCCCACTTTATCCCCCCATGCGTGGAAGTGCCCTATGCTCTCTAAGCTGTGTTTTTTAGATGTTTCAGGACACACCGTACACTTCTCCAGAGTGGCTGTTGGCAATTTACATCCCGCCCATCAGTGTAGCAAGGCTCCCATTTCTCCATGGCCTGTCCTGCATTTCTGGTTTTGACAACTTTTTCAGCATGTCCCTTTTGACCGATGGGAAGCGAGACTTCTTTGTAGCGCTGATTTGCCTTTCCAGGTTGCTTGGTTGGCCAAAAAGGGCGTATGCGTTTTTTCCTGAATATATTCAGGAAAAAACGCATACGCCCTTTTTGGCCAAGGGCATCATTGTCAACGTTTTGCCGCTTTTCATGTGCTTTAAAGGCGATTCGAATCTACCTCCTGAAATCTGTTTCCTGCAATTCTGCCTTGATTTCAAATCCTCTTCTTTGCCTTCCCTCAATATATTTGTGGACGAGAGTTATCATTTATAACTCTGCAGGTTTGTGAATTGCAGTGCCCTGAAGCTCCATTTTACAAGTCGGTTTTTTGGGAGCCGGCCGCAAAAGCGCAGGATGGCTTCAGGCCCTGTTCTGGTTCCGGGGGGCAGGCTGAGCCTGTGGTTAATTCTTCTTCCTGATGGGAAAATAGAGTGACCTGTGCCTGTCCCAACACCAAGAGCTAGTCTCTCATTGGTTCCCCGTCTTCCCGTTCATCCTCAGGACAAATTGCAACCTGTACGGAACAGGAGGTTAAAGGTGCTGATGCTCCAAGTAGGGAGATTGCTAGTAAAGTGGCTGGAATGGCGAACCCGAGCACAAGGAGATGAGAAATGCGGTGCGTTTTAGAAACCTTTCCCCATCACACGGTGTACCATCTTCTGGGTTTCTGATGCATGTTTTCGATGTAGGAAGATGCCCTTGAACCTGGAGATTTGGGACCCATGCGATGGGTAGCACGCAGTATTATTTTAAAGGGTCTGCGTTTGCTCACCCAACCTCACCAAACCTCTCAGCCCCAAGAGTGTCCACCCTTATGTCTCATCCAGCTGTGGGTCTAGATATGGTCAATGCAGGTTGCATCACAGCCCCTGAACGAATTGTGTAAGAATTTCTCTCTCTTTCCCTGTCTTTGTTTCATGGGTTTTTAAAAGTAATTTATTTTTATAATGGGGTTTAGCTGCTTTTCACGGCCGTGTTTATGCCGCCTTACACACACTTGACACACTAACAGAGAGATATCAATACATAGGTTTTAAGATTATTACTAGTCAGATATATTCTTGTGCGGTGAATCGGGCGTGTTGAGTCCAGTTCTCTGAGCAAGGAGTAGGTCTTGTCTATTCCATGTTGGGTTTATGGAACGGTATCTGAGCTAATTTGAAACTCTTGTTTTATGTATCACCCCACCTCACCTTTCCCGTTAAGCAGCCATAGTGTGTTTTCTGCATGTGTGACTCTGTTCTGTTTTGTAATTCAGTTCAAGTGTAACGGCTTTTACATTCCCTCTATAAGTGACACCTTATGAGAAGTGTCCTTTTCTGTGTGACTTATTTCACTTAGAATCGTCTTACCTAAATCCACTCATCATGCTGCTACTAGCCTTATGACATTGATTTCATGGCTGAGTGATATTCCATTGTACATAAGGACCACAAATTTTTTATCCATTTTTCGCTTTCCTGGGATATTTAAGGTGGAATGAAGTGGAGGTCCTTGTCAACAGAGCAGCCCTAAACTTTGGGGTGCTTGTGTCTTGCTGATTTTCAATTTTCCCACTTTATCCCCCCATGCGTGGAAGTGCCCTATGCTCTCTAAGCTGTGTTTTTTAGATGTTTCAGGACACACCGTACACTTCTCCAGAGTGGCTGTTGGCAATTTACATCCCGCCCATCAGTGTAGCAAGGCTCCCATTTCTCCATGGCCTGTCCTGCATTTCTGGTTTTGACAACTTTTTCAGCATGTCCCTTTTGACCGATGGGAAGCGAGACTTCTTTGTAGCGCTGATTTGCCTTTCCAGGTTGCTTGGTTGGCCAAAAAGGGCGTATGCGTTTTTTCCTGAATATATTCAGGAAAAAACGCATACGCCCTTTTTGGCCAAGGGCATCATTGTCAACGTTTTGCCGCTTTTCATGTGCTTTAAAGGCGATTCGAATCTACCTCCTGAAATCTGTTTCCTGCAATTCTGCCTTGATTTCAAATCCTCTTCTTTGCCTTCCCTCAATATATTTGTGGACGAGAGTTATCATTTATAACTCTGCAGGTTTGTGAATTGCAGTGCCCTGAAGCTCCATTTTACAAGTCGGTTTTTTGGGAGCCGGCCGCAAAAGCGCAGGATGGCTTCAGGCCCTGTTCTGGTTCCGGGGGGCAGGCTGAGCCTGTGGTTAATTCTTCTTCCTGATGGGAAAATAGAGTGACCTGTGCCTGTCCCAACACCAAGAGCTAGTCTCTCATTGGTTCCCCGTCTTCCCGTTCATCCTCAGGACAAATTGCAACCTGTACGGAACAGGAGGTTAAAGGTGCTGATGCTCCAAGTAGGGAGATTGCTAGTAAAGTGGCTGGAATGGCGAACCCGAGCACAAGGAGATGAGAAATGCGGTGCGTTTTAGAAACCTTTCCCCATCACACGGTGTACCATCTTCTGGGTTTCTCATGCATGTTTTCGATGTAGGAAGATGCCCTTGAACCTGGAGATTTGGGACCCATGCGATGGGTAGCACGCAGTATTACTTTAAAGGGTCTGCGTTTGCTCACCCAACCTCACCAAACCTCTCAGCCCCAAGAGTGTCCACCCTTATGTCTCATCCAGCTGTGGGTCTAGATATGGTCAATGCAGGTTGCATCACAGCCCCTGAACGAATTGTGTAAGAATTTCTCTCTCTTTCCCTGTCTTTGTTTCATGGGTTTTTAAAAGTAATTTATTTTTATAATGGGGTTTAGCTGCTTTTCACGGCCGTGTTTATGCCGCCTTACACACACTTGACACACTAACAGAGAGATATCAATACATAGGTTTTAAGATTATTACTAGTCAGATATATTCTTGTGCGGTGAATCGGGCGTGTTGAGTCCAGTTCTCTGAGCAAGGAGTAGGTCTTGTCTATTCCATGTTGGGTTTATGGAACGGTATCTGAGCTAATTTGAAACTCTTGTTTTATGTATCACCCCACCTCACCTTTCCCGTTAAGCAGCCATAGTGTGTTTTCTGCATGTGTGACTCTGTTCTGTTTTGTAATTCAGTTCAAGTGTAACAGTTTTAACATTCCCTCTATAAGTGACACCTTATGAGAAGTGTCCTTTTCTGTGTGACTTATTTCACTTAGAATCGTCTTACCTAAATCCACTCATCATGCTGCTACTAGCCTTATGACATTGATTTCATGGCTGAGTGATATTCCATTGTACATAAGGACCACAACTTTTTTATCCATTTTTCGCTTTCCTGGGATATTTAAGGTGGAAGGAAGTGGAGGTCCTTGTCAACAGAGCAGCCCTAAACTTTCGGGTGCTTGTGTCTTGCTGATTTTCAATTTTCCCACTTTATCCCCCCATGCGTGGAAGTGCCCTATGCTCTCTAAGCTGTGTTTTTTAGATGTTTCAGGACACACCGTACACTTCTCCAGAGTGGCTGTTGGCAATTTACATCCCGCCCATCAGTGTAGCAAGGCTCCCATTTCTCCATGGCCTGTCCTGCATTTCTGGTTTTGACACATTTTTCAGCATGTCCCTTTTGACCGATGGGAAGCGAGACTTCTTTGTAGCGCTGATTTGCCTTTCCAGGTTGCTTGGTTGGCCAAAAAGGGCGTATGCGTTTTTTCCTGAATATATTCAGGAAAAAACGCATACGCCCTTTTTGGCCAAGGGCATCATTGTCAACGTTTTGCCGCTTTTCATGTGCTTTAAAGGCGATTCGAATCTACCTCCTGAAATCTGTTTCCTGCAATTCTGCCTTGATTTCAAATCCTCTTCTTTGCCTTCCCACAATATATTTGTGGACGAGAGTTATCATTTATAATTCTGCAGGTTTGTGAATTGCAGTGCCCTGAAGCTCCATTTTACAAGTCGCTTTTTTGGGAGTCGGCCGCAATAGCGCAGGATGTCTTCAGGCCCTGTTCTTGTTCCGGGGGGCAGGCTGAACCTGTGGTTAATTCTTCTTCCTGATGGGAAAATTGAGTGACCTGTGCCTGTCCCAACACCAAGAGCTAGTCTCTCATTGGTTCCCCGTCTTCCCGTTCATCCTCAGGACAAATTGCAACCTGTACGGAACAGGAGGTTAAAGGTGCTGATGCTCCAAGTAGGGAGATTGCTAGTAAAGTGGCTGGAATGGCGAACCCGAGCACAAGGAGATGAGAAATGCGGTGCGTTTTAGAAACCTTTCCCCATCACACGGTGTACCATCTTCTGGGTTTCTCATGCATGTTTTCGATGTAGGAAGGTGCCCTTGAACCTGGAGATTTGGGACCCATGCGATGGGTAGCACGCAGTATTACTTTAAAGGGTCTGCGTTTGCTCACCCAACCTCACCGAACCTCTCAGCCCCAAGAGTGTCCACCCTTATGTCTCATCCAGCTGTGGGTCTAGATATGGTCAATCCAGGTTGCATCACAGCCCCTGAACGAATTGTGTAAGAATTTCTCTCTCTTTCCCTGTCTTTGTTTCATGGGTTTTTAAAAGTAATTTCTTTTTATAATGGGGTTTAGCTGCTTTTCATGGCTGTGTTTAGGCCGCTTTTTACCCACTTGACACACTAACAGAGAGATATCAATACATAGGTTTTAAGATTATTACTAGTCAGATATATTCTTGTGCGGTGAATCGGGCGTGTTGAGTCCAGTTCTCTGAGCAAGGAGTAGGTCTTGTCTATTCCATATTGGGTTTATGGAACGGTATCTGAGCTAATTTGAAACTCTTGTTTTATGTATCACCCCACCTCACCTTTCCCGTTAAGCAGCCATAGTGTGTTTTCTGCATGTGTGACTCTGTTCTGTTTTGTAATTCAGTTCAAGTGTAACGGTTTTTACATTCCCTCTATAAGTGACACCTTATGAGAAGTGTCCTTTTCTGTGTGACTTATTTCACTTAGAATCGTCTTACCTAAATCCACTCATCATGCTGCTACTAGCCTTATGACATTGATTTCATGGCTGAGTGATATTCCATTGTACATAAGGACCACAACTTTTTTATCCATTTTTCGCTTTCCTGGGATATTTAAGGTGGAAGGAAGTGGAGGTCCTTGTCAACAGAGCAGCCCTAAACTTTGGGGTGCTTGTGTCTTGCTGATTTTCAATTTTCCCACTTTATCCCCCCATGCGTGGAAGTGCCCTATGCTCTCTAAGCTGTGTTTTTTAGATGTTTCAGGACACACCGTACACTTCTCCAGAGTGGCTGTTGGCAATTTACATCCCGCCCATCAGTGTAGCAAGGCTCCCATTTCTCCATGGCCTGTCCTGCATTTCTGGTTTTGACAATTTTTTCAGCATGGCCCTTTTGACCGATGGGAAGCGAGACTTCTTTGTAGCGCTGATTTGCCTTTCCAGGTTGCTTGGTTGGCCAAAAAGGGCGTATGCGTTTTTTCCTGAATATATTCAGGAAAAAACGCATACGCCCTTTTTGGCCAAGGGCATCATTGTCAACGTTTTGCCGCTTTTCATGTGCTTTAAAGGCGATTCGAATCTTCCTCCTGAAATCTGTTTCCTGCAATTCTGCCTTGATTTCAAATCCTCTTCTTTGCCTTCCCTCAATATATTTGTGGACGAGAGTTATCATTTATAACTCTGCAGGTTTGTGAATTGCAGTGCCCTGAAGCTCCATTTTACAAGTCGCTTTTTTGGGAGCCGGCCGCAAAAGCGCAGGATGGCTTCAGGCCCTGTTCTGGTTCCGGGGGGCAGGCTGAGCCTGTGGTTAATTCTTCTTCCTGATGGGAAAATAGAGTGACCTGTGCCTGTCCCAACACCAAGAGCTAGTCTCTCATTGGTTCCCCGTCTTCCCGTTCATCCTCAGGACAAATTGCAACCTGTACGGAACAGGAGGTTAAAGGTGCTGATGCTCCAAGTAGGGAGATTGCTAGTAAAGTGGCTGGAATGGCGAACCCGAGCACAAGGAGATGAGAAATTAGATGCGTTTTAGAAACCTTTCCCCATCACACGGTGTACCATCTTCTGGGTTTCTCATGCATGTTTTCGATGTAGGAAGATGCCCTTGAACCTGGAGATTTGGGACCCATGCGATGGGTAGCACGCAGTATTACTTTAAAGGGTCTGCGTTTGCTCACCCAACCACACTGAACCTCTAAGCCACAAGAGTGTCCACCCTTATGTCTCATCCAGCTGTGGGTCTAGATATGGTCAATCCAGGTTGCATCACAGCCCCTGAACGAATTGTGTAAGAATTTCTCTCTCTTTCCCTGTCTTTGTTTCATGGGTTTTTAAAAGTAATTTATTTTTATAATGGGGTTTAGCTGCTTTTCACGTCTGTGTTTAGGCCGCTTTACACCCACTTGACACACTAACAGAGAGATATCAATACATAGGTTTTAAGATTATTACTAGTCAGATATATTCTTGTGCGGTGAATCGGGCGTGTTGAGTCCAGTTCTCTGAGCAAGGAGTAGGTCTTGTCTATTCCATATTGGGTTTATGGAACGGTATCTGAGCTAATTTGAAACTCTTGTTTTATGTATCACCCCACCTCACCTTTCCCGTTAAGCAGCCACAGTGTGTTTTCTGCATGTGTGACTCTGTTCTGTTTTGTAATTCAGTTCAAGTGTAACGGTTTTTACATTCCCTCTATAAGTGACACCTTATGAGAAGTGTCCTTTTCTGTGTGACTTATTTCACTTAGAATCGTCTTACCTAAATCCACTGATCATGCTGCTACTAGCCTTATGACATTGATTTCATGGCTGAGTGATATTCCATTGTACATAAGGACCACAACTTTTTTATCCATTTTTCGCTTTCCTGGGATATTTAAGGTGGAAGGAAGTGGAGGTCCTTGTCAACAGAGCAGCCCTAAACTTTGGGGTGCTTGTGTCTTGCTGATTTTCAATTTTCCCACTTTATCCCCCCATGCGTGGAAGTGCCCTATGCTCTCTAAGCTGTGTTTTTTAGATGTTTCAGGACACACCGTACACTTCTCCAGAGTGGCTGTTTGCAATTTACATCCCGCCCATCAGTGTAGCAAGGCTCCCATTTCTCCATGGCCTGTCCTGCATTTCTGGTTTTGACAACTTTTTCAGCATGTCCCTTTTGACCGATGGGAAGCGAGACTTCTTTGTAGCGCTGATTTGCCTTTCCAGGTTGCTTGGTTGGCCAAAAAGGGCGTATGCGTTTTTTCCTGAATATATTCAGGAAAAAACGCATACGCCCTTTTTGGCCAAGGGCATCATTGTCAACGTTTTGCCGCTTTTCATGTGCTTTAAAGGCGATTCGAATCTACCTCCTGAAATCTGTTTCCTGCAATTCTGCCTTGATTTCAAATCCTCTTCTTTGCCTTCCCTCAATATATTTGTGGACGAGAGTTATCATTTATAACTCTGCAGGTTTGTGAATTGCAGTGCCCTGAAGCTCCATTTTACAAGTCGGTTTTTTGGGAGCCGGCCGCAAAAGCGCAGGATGGCTTCAGGCCCTGTTCTGGTTCCGGGGGGCAGGCTGAGCCTGTGGTTAATTCTTCTTCCTGATGGGAAAATAGAGTGACCTGTGCCTGTCCCAACACCAAGAGCTAGTCTCTCATTGGTTCCCCGTCTTCCCGTTCATCCTCAGGACATATTGCAACCTGTACGGAACAGGAGGTTAAAGGTGCTGATGCTCCAAGTAGGGAGATTGCTAGTAAAGTGGCTGGAATGGCGAACACGAGCACAAGGAGATGAGAAATGAGGTGCGTTTTAGAAACCTTTCCCCATCACACGGTGTACCATCTTCTGGGTTTCTCATGCATGTTTTCGATGTAGGAAGATGCCCTTGAACCTGGAGATTTGGGACCCATGCGATGGGTAGCACGCAGTATTACTTTAAAGGGTCTCCGTTTGCTCACCCAACCTCACCAAACCTCTCAGCCCCAAGAGTGTCCACCCTTATGTCTCATCCAGCTGTGGGTCTAGATATGGTCAATCCAGGTTGCATCACAGCCCCTGAACGAATTGTGTAAGAATTTCTCTCTCTTTCCCTGTCTTTGTTTCATGGGTTTTTAAAAGTAATTTCTTTTTATAATGGGGTTTAGCTGCTTTTCACGGCTGTGTTTAGGCCGCTTTTTACCCACTTGACACAGTAACAGAGAGATATCAATACATAGGTTTTAAGATTATTACTAGTCAGATATATTCTTGTGCGGTGAATCGGGCGTGTTGAGTCCAGTTCTCTGAGCAAGGAGTAGGTCTTGTCTATTCCATATTGGGTTTATGGAACGGTATCTGAGCTAATTTGAAACTCTTGTTTTATGTATCACCCCACCTCACCTTTCCCGTTAAGCAGCCATAGTGTGTTTTCTGCATGTGTGACTCTGTTCTGTTTTGTAATTCAGTTCAAGTGTAACGGTTTTTACATTCCCTCTATAAGTGACACCTTATGAGAAGTGTCCTTTTCTGTGTGACTTATTTCACTTAGAATCGTCTTACCTAAATCCACTCATCATGCTGCTACTAGCCTTATGACATTGATTTCATGGCTGAGTGATATTCCATTGTACATAAGGACCACAACTTTTTTATCCATTTTTCGCTTTCCTGGGATATTTAAGGTGGAAGGAAGTGGAGGTCCTTGTCAACAGAGCAGCCCTAAACTTTGGGGTGCTTGTGTCTTGCTGATTTTCAATTTTCCCACTTTATCCCCCCATGCGTGGAAGTGCCCTATGCTCTCTAAGCTGTGTTTTTTAGATGTTTCAGGACACACCGTACACTTCTCCAGAGTGGCTGTTGGCAATTTACATCCCGCCCATCAGTGTAGCAAGGCTTCCATTTCTCCATGGCCTGTCCCGCATTTCTGGTTTTGACACTTTTTTCAGCATGGCCCTTTTGACCGATGGGAAGCGAGACTTCTTTGTAGCGCTGATTTGCCTTTCCAGGTTGCTTGGTGGGCCAAAAAGGGCGTATGCGTTTTTTCCTGAATATATTCAGGAAAAAACGCATACGCCCTTTTTGGCCAAGGGCATCATTGTCAACGTTTTGCCGCTTTTCATGTGCTTTAAAGGCGATTCGAATCTTCCTCCTGAAATCTGTTTCCTGCAATTCTGCCTTGATTTCAAATCCTCTTCTTTGCCTTCCCTCAATATATTTGTGGACGAGAGTTATCATTTATAACTCTGCAGGTTTGTGAATTGCAGTGCCCTGAAGCTCCATTTTACAAGTCGCTTTTTTGGGAGCCGGCCGCAAAAGCGCAGGATGGCTTCAGGCCCTGTTCTGGTTCCGGGGGGCAGGCTGAGCCTGTGGTTAATTCTTCTTCCTGATGGGAAAATAGAGTGACCTGTGCCTGTCCCAACACCAAGAGCTAGTCTCTCATTGGTTCCCCGTCTTCCCGTTCATCCTCAGGACAAATTGCAACCTGTACGGAACAGGAGGTTAAAGGTGCTGATGCTCCAAGTAGGGAGATTGCTAGTAAAGTGGCTGGAATGGCGAACCCGAGCACAAGGAGATGAGAAATTAGATGCGTTTTAGAAACCTTTCCCCATCACACGGTGTACCATCTTCTGGGTTTCTCATGCATGTTTTCGATGTAGGAAGATGCCCTTGAACCTGGAGATTTGGGACCCATGCGATGGGTAGCACGCAGTATTACTTTAAAGGGTCTGCGTTTGCTCACCCAACCTCACTGAACCTCTAAGCCACAAGAGTGTCCACCCTTATGTCTCATCCAGCTGTGGGTCTAGATATGGTCAATCCAGGTTGCATCACAGCCCCTGAACGAATTGTGTAAGAATTTCTCTCTCTTTCCCTGTCTTTGTTTCATGGGTTTTTAAAAGTAATTTATTTTTATAATGGGGTTTAGCTGCTTTTCACGTCTGTGTTTAGGCCGCTTTACACCCACTTGACACACTAACAGAGAGATATCAATACATAGGTTTTAAGATTATTACTAGTCAGATATATTCTTGTGCGGTGAATCGGGCGTGTTGAGTCCAGTTCTCTGAGCAAGGAGTAGGTCTTGTCTATTCCATATTGGGTTTATGGAACGGTATCTGAGCTAATTTGAAACTCTTGTTTTATGTATCACCCCACCTCACCTTTCCCGTTAAGCAGCCATAGTGTGTTTTCTGCATGTGTGACTCTGTTCTGTTTTGTAATTCAGTTCAAGTGTAACGGTTTTTACATTCCCTCTATAAGTGACACCTTATGAGAAGTGTCCTTTTCTGTGTGACTTATTTCACTTAGAATCGTCTTACCTAAATCCACTGATCATGCTGCTACTAGCCTTATGACATTGATTTCATGGCTGAGTGATATTCCATTGTACATAAGGACCACAACTTTTTTATCCATTTTTCGCTTTCCTGGGATATTTAAGGTGGAAGGAAGTGGAGGTCCTTGTCAACAGAGCAGCCCTAAACTTTGGGGTGCTTGTGTCTTGCTGATTTTCAATTTTCCCACTTTATCCCCCCATGCGTGGAAGTGCCCTATGCTCTCTAAGCTGTGTTTTTTAGATGTTTCAGGACACACCGTACACTTCTCCAGAGTGGCTGTTGGCAATTTACATCCCGCCCATCAGTGTAGCAAGGCTCCCATTTCTCCATGGCCTGTCCTGCATTTCTGGTTTTGACAACTTTTTCAGCATGTCCCTTTTGACCGATGGGAAGCGAGACTTCTTTGTAGCGCTGATTTGCCTTTCCAGGTTGCTTGGTTGGCCAAAAAGGGCGTATGCGTTTTTTCCTGAATATATTCAGGAAAAAACGCATACGCCCTTTTTGGCCAAGGGCATCATTGTCAACGTTTTGCCGCTTTTCATGTGCTTTAAAGGCGATTCGAATCTACCTCCTGAAATCTGTTTCCTGCAATTCTGCCTTGATTTCAAATCCTCTTCTTTGCCTTCCCTCAATATATTTGTGGACGAGAGTTATCATTTATAACTCTGCAGGTTTGTGAATTGCAGTGCCCTGAAGCTCCATTTTACAAGTCGGTTTTTTGGGAGCCGGCCGCAAAAGCGCAGGATGGCTTCAGGCCCTGTTCTGGTTCCGGGGGGCAGGCTGAGCCTGTGGTTAATTCTTCTTCCTGATGGGAAAATAGAGTGACCTGTGCCTGTCCCAACACCAAGAGCTAGTCTCTCATTGGTTCCCCGTCTTCCCGTTCATCCTCAGGACAAATTGCAACCTGTACGGAACAGGAGGTTAAAGGTGCTGATGCTCCAAGTAGGGAGATTGCTAGTAAAGTGGCTGGAATGGCGAACACGAGCACAAGGAGATGAGAAATGAGGTGCGTTTTAGAAACCTTTCCCCATCACACGGTGTACCATCTTCTGGGTTTCTCATGCATGTTTTCGATGTAGGAAGATGCCCTTGAACCTGGAGATTTGGGACCCATGCGATGGGTAGCACGCAGTATTACTTTAAAGGGTCTGCGTTTGCTCACCCAACCTCACTGAACCTCTAAGCCACAAGAGTGTCCACCCTTATGTCTCATCCAGCTGTGGGTCTAGATATGGTCAATCCAGGTTGCATCACAGCCCCTGAACGAATTGTGTAAGAATTTCTCTCTCTTTCCCTGTCTTTGTTTCATGGGTTTTTAAAAGTAATTTATTTTTATAATGGGGTTTAGCTGCTTTTCACGTCTGTGTTTAGGCCGCTTTACACCCACTTGACACACTAACAGAGAGATATCAATACATAGGTTTTAAGATTATTACTAGTCAGATATATTCTTGTGCGGTGAATCGGGCGTGTTGAGTCCAGTTCTCTGAGCAAGGAGTAGGTCTTGTCTATTCCATATTGGGTTTATGGAACGGTATCTGAGCTAATTTGAAACTCTTGTTTTATGTATCACCCCACCTCACCTTTCCCGTTAAGCAGCCATAGTGTGTTTTCTGCATGTGTGACTCTGTTCTGTTTTGTAATTCAGTTCAAGTGTAACGGTTTTTACATTCCCTCTATAAGTGACACCTTATGAGAAGTGTCCTTTTCTGTGTGACTTATTTCACTTAGAATCGTCTTACCTAAATCCACTGATCATGCTGCTACTAGCCTTATGACATTGATTTCATGGCTGAGTGATATTCCATTGTACATAAGGACCACAACTTTTTTATCCATTTTTCGCTTTCCTGGGATATTTAAGGTGGAAGGAAGTGGAGGTCCTTGTCAACAGAGCAGCCCTAAACTTTGGGGTGCTTGTGTCTTGCTGATTTTCAATTTTCCCACTTTATCCCCCCATGCGTGGAAGTGCCCTATGCTCTCTAAGCTGTGTTTTTTAGATGTTTCAGGACACACCGTACACTTCTCCAGAGTGGCTGTTGGCAATTTACATCCCGCCCATCAGTGTAGCAAGGCTCCCATTTCTCCATGGCCTGTCCTGCATTTCTGGTTTTGACAACTTTTTCAGCATGTCCCTTTTGACCGATGGGAAGCGAGACTTCTTTGTAGCGCTGATTTGCCTTTCCAGGTTGCTTGGTTGGCCAAAAAGGGCGTATGCGTTTTTTCCTGAATATATTCAGGAAAAAACGCATACGCCCTTTTTGGCCAAGGGCATCATTGTCAACGTTTTGCCGCTTTTCATGTGCTTTAAAGGCGATTCGAATCTACCTCCTGAAATCTGTTTCCTGCAATTCTGCCTTGATTTCAAATCCTCTTCTTTGCCTTCCCTCAATATATTTGTGGACGAGAGTTATCATTTATAACTCTGCAGGTTTGTGAATTGCAGTGCCCTGAAGCTCCATTTTACAAGTCGCTTTTTTGGGAGCCGGCCGCAAAAGCGCAGGATGGCTTCAGGCCCTGTTCTGGTTCCGGGGGGCAGGCTGAGCCTGTGGTTAATTCTTCTTCCTGATGGGAAAATAGAGTGACCTGTGCCTGTCCCAACACCAAGAGCTAGTCTCTCATTGGTTCCCCGTCTTCCCGTTCATCCTCAGGACAAATTGCAACCTGTACGGAACAGGAGGTTAAAGGTGCTGATGCTCCAAGTAGGGAGATTGCTAGTAAAGTGGCTGGAATGGCGAACACGAGCACAAGGAGATGAGAAATGAGGTGCGTTTTAGAAACCTTTCCCCATCACACGGTGTACCATCTTCTGGGTTTCTCATGCATGTTTTCGATGTAGGAAGATGCCCTTGAACCTGGAGATTTGGGACCCATGCGATGGGTAGCACGCAGTATTACTTTAAAGGGTCTCCGTTTGCTCACCCAACCTCACCAAACCTCTCAGCCCCAAGAGTGTCCACCCTTATGTCTCATCCAGCTGTGGGTCTAGATATGGTCAATGCAGGTTGCATCACAGCCCCTGAACGAATTGTGTAAGAATTTCTCTCTCTTTCCCTGTCTTTGTTTCATGGGTTTTTAAAAGTAATTTATTTTTATAATGGGGTTTAGCTGCTTTTCACGGCTGTGTTTATGCCGCCTTACACACACTTGACACACTAACAGAGAGATATCAATACATAGGTTTTAAGATTATTACTAGTCAGATATATTCTTGTGCGGTCAATCGGGCGTGTTGAGTCCAGTTCTCTGAGCAAGGAGTAGGTCTTGTCTATTCCATAATGGGTTTATGGAACGGTATCTGAGCTAATTTGAAACTCTTGTTTTATGTATCACCCCACCTCACCTTTCCCGTTAAGCAGCCATAGTGTGTTTTCTGCATGTGTGACTCTGTTCTGTTTTGTAATTCAGTTCAAGTGTAACGGTTTTTACATTCCCTCTATAAGTGACACCTTATGAGAAGTGTCCTTTTCTGTGTGACTTATTTCACTTAGAATCGTCTTACCTAAATCCACTCATCATGCTGCTACTAGCCTTATGACATTGATTTCATGGCTGAGTGATATTCCATTGTACATAAGGACCACAACTTTTTTATCCATTTTTCGCTTTCCTGGGATATTTAAGGTGGAATGAAGTGGAGGTCCTTGTCAACAGAGCAGCCCTAAACTTTGGGGTGCTTGTGTCTTGCTGATTTTCAATTTTCCCACTTTATCCCCCCATGTGTGGAAGTGCCCTATGCTCTCTAAGCTGTGTTTTTTAGATGTTTCAGGACACACCGTACACTTCTCCAGAGTGGCTGTTGGCAATTTACATCCCGCCTATCAGTGTAGCAAGGCTCCCATTTCTCCATGGCCTTTCCTGCATTTCTGGTTTTGACACTTTTTTCAGCATGTCCCTTTTGACCGATGGGAAGCGAGACTTCTTTGTAGCGCTGATTTGCCTTTCCAGGTTGCTTGGTTGGCCAAAAAGGGCGTATGCGTTTTTTCCTGAATATATTCAGGAAAAAACGCATATGCCCTTTTTGGCCAAGGGCATCATTGTCAACGTTTTGCCGCTTTTCATGTGCTTTAAAGGCAATTCGAATCTACCTCCTGAAATCTGTTTCCTGCAATTCTGCCTTGATTTCAAATCCTCTTCTTTGCCTTCCCTCAATATATTTGTGGACGAGAGTTATCATTTATAACTCTGCAGGTTTGTGAATTGCAGTGCCCTGAAGCTCCATTTTACAAGTCGCTTTTTTGGGAGCCGGCCGCAAAAGCGCAGGATGGCTTCAGGCCCTGTTCTGGTTCCGGGGGGCAGGCTGAGCCTGTGGTTAATTCTTCTTCCTGATGGGAAAATAGAGTGACCTGTGCCTGTCCCAACACCAAGAGCTAGTCTCTCATTGGTTCCCCGTCTTCCCGTTCATCCTCAGGACAAATTGCAACCTGTACGGAACAGGAGGTTAAAGGTGCTGATGCTCCAAGTAGGGAGATTGCTAGTAAAGTGGCTGGAATGGCGAACACGAGCACAAGGAGATGAGAAATGAGGTGCATTTTAGAAACCTTTCCCCATCACACGGTGTACCATATTCTGGGTTTCTCATGCATGTTTTCGATGTAGGAAGATGCCCTTGAACCTGGAGATTTGGGACCCATGCGATGGGTAGCACGCAGTATTACTTTAAAGGGTCTGCGTTTGCTCACCCAACCTCACCAAACCTCTCAGCCCCAAGAGTGTCCACCCTTATGTCTCATCCAGCTGTGGGTCTAGATATGGTCAATGCAGGTTGCATCACAGCCCCTGAACGAATTGTGTAAGAATTTCTCTCTCTTTCCCTGTCTTTGTTTCATGGGTTTTTAAAAGTAATTTATTTTTATAATGGGGTTTAGCTGCTTTTCACGGCTGTGTTTATGCCGCCTTACACACACTTGACACACTAACAGAGAGATATCAATACATAGGTTTTAAGATTATTACTAGTCAGATATATTCTTGTGCGGTGAATCGGGCGTGTTGAGTCCAGTTCTCTGAGCAAGGAGTAGGTATTGTCTATTCCATATTGGGTTTATGGAACGGTATCTGAGCTAATTTGAAACTCTTGTTTTATGTATCACCCCACCTCACCTTTCCCGTTAAGCAGCCATAGTGTGTTTTCTGCATGTGTGACTCTGTTCTGTTTTGTAATTCAGTTCAAGTGTAACGGTTTTTACATTCCCTCTATAAGTGACACCTTATGAGAAGTGTCCTTTTCTGTGTGACTTATTTCACTTAGAATCGTCTTACCTAAATCCACTCATCATGCTGCTACTAGCCTTATGACATTGATTTCATGGCTGAGTGATATTCCATTGTACATAAGGACCACAACTTTTTTATCCATTTTTCGCTTTCCTGGGATATTTAAGGTGGAATGAAGTGGAGGTCCTTGTCAACAGAGCAGCCCTAAACTTTGGGGTGCTTGTGTCTTGCTGATTTTCAATTTTCCCACTTTATCCCCCCATGTGTGGAAGTGCCCTATGCTCTCTAAGCTGTGTTTTTTAGATGTTTCAGGACACACCGTACACTTCTCCAGAGTGGCTGTTGGCAATTTACATCCCGCCCATCAGAGTAGCAAGGCTCCCATTTCTCCATGGCCTGTCCTGCATTTCTGGTTTTGACACTTTTTTCAGCATGTCCCTTTTGACCGATGGGAAGCGAGACTTCTTTGTAGCGCTGATTTGCCTTTCCAGGTTGCTTGGTTGGCCAAAAAGGGCGTATGCGTTTTTTCCTGAATATATTCAGGAAAAAACGCATACGCCCTTTTTGGCCAAGGTCATCATTGTCAACGTTTTGCCGCTTTTCATGTGCTTTAAAGGCGATTCGAATCTACCTCCTGAAATCTGTTTCCTGCAATTCTGCCTTGATTTCAAATCCTCTTCTTTGCCTTCCCTCAATATATTTGTGGACGAGAGTTATCATTTATAACTCTGCAGGTTTGTGAATTGCAGTGCCCTGAAGCTGCATTTTACAAGTCGCTTTTTTGGGAGCCGGCCGCAAAAGCGCAGGATGGCTTCAGGCCCTGTTCTGGTTCCGGGGGGCAGGCTGAGCCTGTGGTTAATTCTTCTTCCTGATGGGAAAATAGAGTGACCTGTGCCTGTCCCAACACCAAGAGCTAGTCTCTCATTGGTTCCCCGTCTTCCCGTTCATCCTCAGGACAAATTGCAACCTGTACGGAACAGGAGGTTAAAGGTGCTGATGCTCCAAGTAGGGAGATTGCTAGTAAAGTGGCTGGAATGGCGAACACGAGCACAAGGAGGTGAGAAATGAGGTGCGTTTTAGAAACCTTTCCCCATCACACGGTGTACCATCTTCTGGGTTTCTCATGCATGTTTTCGATGTAGGAAGATGCCCTTGAACCTGGAGATTTGGGACCCATGCGATGGGTAGCACGCAGTATTACTTTAAAGGGTCTGCGTTTGCTCACCCAACTTCACCAAACCTCTCAGCCCCAAGAGTGTCCACCCTTATGTCTCATCCAGCTGTGGGTCTAGATATGGTCAATCCAGGTTGCATCACAGCCCCTGAACGAATTGTGTAAGAATTTCTCTCTCTTTCCCTGTCTTTGTTTCATGGGTTTTTAAAAGTAATTTATTTTTATAATGGGGTTTAGCTGCTTTTCACGGCTGTGTTTAGGCCGCTTTACACCCACTTGACACACTAACAGAGAGATATCAATACATAGGTTTTAAGATTATTACTAGTCAGATATATTCTTGTGCGGTGAATCGGGCGTGTTGAGTCCAGTTCTCTGAGCAAGGAGTAGGTCTTGTCTATTCCATATTGGGTTTATGGAACGGTATCTGAGCTAATTTGAAACTCTTGTTTTATGTATCACCCCACCTCACCTTTCCCGTTAAGCAGCCATAGTGTGTTTTCTGCATGTGTGACTCTGTTCTGTTTTGTAATTCAGTTCAAGTGTAACGGTTTTTACATTCCCTCTATAAGTGACACCTTATGAGAAGTGTCCTTTTCTGTGTGACTTATTTCACTTAGAATCGTCTTACCTAAATCCACTCATCATGCTGCTACTAGCCTTATGACATTGATTTCATGGCTGAGTGATATTCCAATGTACATAAGGACCACAAATTTTTTATCCATTTTTCGCTTTCCTGGGATATTTAAGGTGGAAGGAAGTGGAGGTCCTTGTCAACAAAGCAGCCCTAAACTTTGGGGTGCTTGTGTCTTGCTGATTTTCAATTTCAATGGAAGTGCCCTATGCTCTCTAAGCTGTGTTTTTTAGATGTTTCAGGACACACCGTACACTTCTCCAGAGTGGCTGTTGGCAATTTACATCCCGCCCATCAGTGTAGCAAGGCTCCCATTTCTCCATGGCCTGTCCTGCATTTGTGGTTTTGACAACTTTTTCAGCATGTCCCTTTTGACCGATGGGAAGCGAGACTTCTTTGTAGCGCTGATTTGCCTTTCCAGGTTGCTTGGTTGGCCAAAAAGGGCGTATGCGTTTTTTCCTGAATATATTCAGGAAAAAACGCATACGCCCTTTTTGGCCAAGGGCATCATTGTCAACGTTTTGCCGCTTTTCATGTGCTTTAAAGGCGATTCGAATCTACCTCCTGAAATCTGTTTCCTGCAATTCTGCCTTGATTTCAAATCCTCTTCTTTGCCTTCCCTCAATATATTTGTGGACGAGAGTTATCATTTATAACTCTGCAGGTTTGTGAATTGCAGTGCCCTGAAGCTCCATTTTACAAGTCGCTTTTTTGGGAGCTGGCCGCAAAAGCGCAGGATGGCTTCAGGCCCTGTTCTGGTTCCGGGGGGCAGGCTGAGCCTGTGGTTAATTCTTCTTCCTGATGGGAAAATAGAGTGACCTGTGCCTGTCCCAACACCAAGAGCTAGTCTCTCATTGGTTTCCCGTCTTCCCGTTCATCCTCAGGACAAATTGCAACCTGTACGGAACAGGAGGTTAAAGGTGCTGATGCTCCAAGTAGGGAGATTGCTAGTAAAGTGGCTGGAATGGCGAACACGAGCACAAGGATGTGAGAAATGAGGTGCGTTTTAGAAACCTTTCCCCATCACACGGTGTACCATCTTCTGGGTTTCTCATGCATGTTTTCGATGTAGGAAGATGCCCTTGAACCTGGAGATTTAGGACCCATGCGATGGGTAGCACGCAGTATTACTTTACAGGGTCTGCGTTTGCTCACCCAACCTCACCAAACCTCTCAGCCCCAAGAGTGTCCACCCTTATGTCTCATCCAGCTGTGGGTCTAGATATGGTCAATCCAGGTTGCATCACAGCCCCCGAACGAATTGTGTAAGAATTTCTCTCTCTTTCCCTGTCTTTGTTTCATGGGTTTTTAAAAGTAATTTATTTTTATAATTGGGTTTAGCTGCTTTTCACGGCCGTGTTTATGCCACCTTACACACACTTGACACACTAACAGAGAGATATCAATACATAGGTTTTAAGATTATTACTAGTCAGATATATTCTTGTGCGGTGAATCGGGCGTGTTGAGTCCAGTTCTCTGAGCAAGGAGTAGGTCTTGTCTATTCCATATTGGGTTTATGGAACGGTATCTGAGCTAATTTGAAATTCTTGTTTTATGTATCACCCCACCTCACCTTTCCCGTTAAGCAGCCATAGTGTGTTTTCTGCATGTGTGACTCTGTTCTGTTTTGTAATTCAGTTCAAGTGTAACGGTTTTTACATTCCCTCTATAAGTGACACCTTATGAGAAGTGTCCTTTTCTGTGTGACTTATTTCACTTAGAATCGTCTTACCTAAATCCACTCATCATGCTGCTACTAGCCTTATGACATTGATTTCATGGCTGAGTGATATTCCATTGTACATAAGGACCACAACTTTTTTATCCATTTTTCGCTTTCCTGGGATATTTAAGGTGGAATGAAGTGGAGGTCCTTGTCAACAGAGCAGCCCTAAACTTTGGGGTGCTTGTGTCTTGCTGATTTTCAATTTTCCCACTTTATCCCCCCATGCGTGGAAGTGCCCTATGCTCTCTAAGCTGTGTTTTTTAGATGTTTCAGGACACACCGTACACTTCTCCAGAGTGGCTGTTGGCAATTTACATCCCGCCCATCAGTGTAGCAAGGCTCCCATTTCTCCATGGCCTGTCCTGCATTTCTGGTTTTGACAACTTTTTCAGCATGTCCCTTTTGACCGATGGGAAGCGAGACTTCTTTGTAGCGCTGATTTGCCTTTCCAGGTTGCTTGGTTGGCCAAAAAGGGCGTATGCGTTTTTTCCTGAATATATTCAGGAAAAAACGCATACGCCCTTTTTGGCCAAGGGCATCATTGTCAACGTTTTGCCGCTTTTCATGTGCTTTAAAGGCGATTCGAATCTACCTCCTGAAATCTGTTTCCTGCAATTCTGCCTTGATTTCAAATCCTCTTCTTTGCCTTCCCTCAATATATTTGTGGACGAGAGTTATCATTTATAACTCTGCAGGTTTGTGAATTGCAGTGCCCTGAAGCTCCATTTTACAAGTCGGTTTTTTGGGAGCCGGCCGCAAAAGCGCAGGATGGCTTCAGGCCCTGTTCTGGTTCCGGGGGGCAGGCTGAGCCTGTGGTTAATTCTTCTTCCTGATGGGAAAATAGAGTGACCTGTGCCTGTCCCAACACCAAGAGCTAGTCTCTCATTGGTTCCCCGTCTTCCCGTTCATCCTCAGGACAAATTGCAACCTGTACGGAACAGGAGGTTAAAGGTGCTGATGCTCCAAGTAGGGAGATTGCTAGTAAAGTGGCTGGAATGGCGAACCCGAGCACAAGGAGATGAGAAATGCGGTGCGTTTTAGAAACCTTTCCCCATCACACGGTGTACCATCTTCTGGGTTTCTCATGCATGTTTTCGATGTAGGAAGATGCCCTTGAACCTGGAGATTTGGGACCCATGCGATGGGTAGCACGCAGTATTACTTTAAAGGGTCTGCGTTTGCTCACCCAACCTCACCAAACCTCTCAGCCCCAAGAGTGTCCACCCTTATGTCTCATCCAGCTGTGGGTCTAGATATGGTCAATGCAGGTTGCATCACAGCCCCTGAACGAATTGTGTAAGAATTTCTCTCTCTTTCCCTGTCTTTGTTTCATGGGTTTTTAAAAGTAATTTATTTTTATAATGGGGTTTAGCTGCTTTTCACGGCCGTGTTTATGCCGCCTTACACACACTTGACACACTAACAGAGAGATATCAATACATAGGTTTTAAGATTATTACTAGTCAGATATATTCTTGTGCGGTGAATCGGGCGTGTTGAGTCCAGTTCTCTGAGCAAGGAGTAGGTCTTGTCTATTCCATATTGGGTTTATGGAACGGTATCTGAGCTAATTTGAAACTCTTGTTTTATGTATCACCCCACCTCACCTTTCCCGTTAAGCAGCCATAGTGTGTTTTCTGCATGTGTGACTCTGTTCTGTTTTGTAATTCAGTTCAAGTGTAACGGTTTTTACATTCCCTCTATAAGTGACACCTTATGAGAAGTGTCCTTTTCTGTGTGACTTATTTCACTTAGAATCGTCTTACCTAAATCCACTCATCATGCTGCTACTAGCCTTATGACATTGATTTCATGGCTGAGTGATATTCCATTGTACATAAGGACCACAACTTTTTTATCCATTTTTCGCTTTCCTGGGATATTTAAGGTGGAAGGAAGTGGAGGTCCTTGTCAACAGAGCAGCCCTAAACTTTGGGGTGCTTGTGTCTTGCTGATTTTCAATTTTCCCACTTTATCCCCCCATGCGTGGAAGTGCCCTATGCTCTCTAAGCTGTGTTTTTTAGATGTTTCAGGACACACCGTACACTTCTCCAGAGTGGCTGTTGGCAATTTACATCCCGCCCATCAGTGTAGCAAGGCTTCCATTTCTCCATGGCCTGTCCCGCATTTCTGGTTTTGACACTTTTTTCAGCATGGCCCTTTTGACCGATGGGAAGCGAGACTTCTTTGTAGCGCTGATTTGCCTTTCCAGGTTGCTTGGTGGGCCAAAAAGGGCGTATGCGTTTTTTCCTGAATATATTCAGGAAAAAACGCATACGCCCTTTTTGGCCAAGGGCATCATTGTCAACGTTTTGCCGCTTTTCATGTGCTTTAAAGGCGATTCGAATCTTCCTCCTGAAATCTGTTTCCTGCAATTCTGCCTTGATTTCAAATCCTCTTCTTTGCCTTCCCTCAATATATTTGTGGACGAGAGTTATCATTTATAACTCTGCAGGTTTGTGAATTGCAGTGCCCTGAAGCTCCATTTTACAAGTCGCTTTTTTGGGAGCCGGCCGCAAAAGCGCAGGATGGCTTCAGGCCCTGTTCTGGTTCCGGGGGGCAGGCTGAGCCTGTGGTTAATTCTTCTTCCTGATGGGAAAATAGAGTGACCTGTGCCTGTCCCAACACCAAGAGCTAGTCTCTCATTGGTTCCCCGTCTTCCCGTTCATCCTCAGGACAAATTGCAACCTGTACGGAACAGGAGGTTAAAGGTGCTGATGCTCCAAGTAGGGAGATTGCTAGTAAAGTGGCTGGAATGGCGAACCCGAGCACAAGGAGATGAGAAATTAGATGCGTTTTAGAAACCTTTCCCCATCACACGGTGTACCATCTTCTGGGTTTCTCATGCATGTTTTCGATGTAGGAAGATGCCCTTGAACCTGGAGATTTGGGACCCATGCGATGGGTAGCACGCAGTATTACTTTAAAGGGTCTGCGTTTGCTCACCCAACCTCACTGAACCTCTAAGCCACAAGAGTGTCCACCCTTATGTCTCATCCAGCTGTGGGTCTAGATATGGTCAATCCAGGTTGCATCACAGCCCCTGAACGAATTGTGTAAGAATTTCTCTCTCTTTCCCTGTCTTTGTTTCATGGGTTTTTAAAAGTAATTTATTTTTATAATGGGGTTTAGCTGCTTTTCACGTCTGTGTTTAGGCCGCTTTACACCCACTTGACACACTAACAGAGAGATATCAATACATAGGTTTTAAGATTATTACTAGTCAGATATATTCTTGTGCGGTGAATCGGGCGTGTTGAGTCCAGTTCTCTGAGCAAGGAGTAGGTCTTGTCTATTCCATATTGGGTTTATGGAACGGTATCTGAGCTAATTTGAAACTCTTGTTTTATGTATCACCCCACCTCACCTTTCCCGTTAAGCAGCCATAGTGTGTTTTCTGCATGTGTGACTCTGTTCTGTTTTGTAATTCAGTTCAAGTGTAACGGTTTTTACATTCCCTCTATAAGTGACACCTTATGAGAAGTGTCCTTTTCTGTGTGACTTATTTCACTTAGAATCGTCTTACCTAAATCCACTGATCATGCTGCTACTAGCCTTATGACATTGATTTCATGGCTGAGTGATATTCCATTGTACATAAGGACCACAACTTTTTTATCCATTTTTCGCTTTCCTGGGATATTTAAGGTGGAAGGAAGTGGAGGTCCTTGTCAACAGAGCAGCCCTAAACTTTGGGGTGCTTGTGTCTTGCTGATTTTCAATTTTCCCACTTTATCCCCCCATGCGTGGAAGTGCCCTATGCTCTCTAAGCTGTGTTTTTTAGATGTTTCAGGACACACCGTACACTTCTCCAGAGTGGCTGTTGGCAATTTACATCCCGCCCATCAGTGTAGCAAGGCTCCCATTTCTCCATGGCCTGTCCTGCATTTCTGGTTTTGACAACTTTTTCAGCATGTCCCTTTTGACCGATGGGAAGCGAGACTTCTTTGTAGCGCTGATTTGCCTTTCCAGGTTGCTTGGTTGGCCAAAAAGGGCGTATGCGTTTTTTCCTGAATATATTCAGGAAAAAACGCATACGCCCTTTTTGGCCAAGGGCATCATTGTCAACGTTTTGCCGCTTTTCATGTGCTTTAAAGGCGATTCGAATCTACCTCCTGAAATCTGTTTCCTGCAATTCTGCCTTGATTTCAAATCCTCTTCTTTGCCTTCCCTCAATATATTTGTGGACGAGAGTTATCATTTATAACTCTGCAGGTTTGTGAATTGCAGTGCCCTGAAGCTCCATTTTACAAGTCGGTTTTTTGGGAGCCGGCCGCAAAAGCGCAGGATGGCTTCAGGCCCTGTTCTGGTTCCGGGGGGCAGGCTGAGCCTGTGGTTAATTCTTCTTCCTGATGGGAAAATAGAGTGACCTGTGCCTGTCCCAACACCAAGAGCTAGTCTCTCATTGGTTCCCCGTCTTCCCGTTCATCCTCAGGACAAATTGCAACCTGTACGGAACAGGAGGTTAAAGGTGCTGATGCTCCAAGTAGGGAGATTGCTAGTAAAGTGGCTGGAATGGCGAACACGAGCACAAGGAGATGAGAAATGAGGTGCGTTTTAGAAACCTTTCCCCATCACACGGTGTACCATCTTCTGGGTTTCTCATGCATGTTTTCGATGTAGGAAGATGCCCTTGAACCTGGAGATTTGGGACCCATGCGATGGGTAGCACGCAGTATTACTTTAAAGGGTCTGCGTTTGCTCACCCAACCTCACTGAACCTCTAAGCCACAAGAGTGTCCACCCTTATGTCTCATCCAGCTGTGGGTCTAGATATGGTCAATCCAGGTTGCATCACAGCCCCTGAACGAATTGTGTAAGAATTTCTCTCTCTTTCCCTGTCTTTGTTTCATGGGTTTTTAAAAGTAATTTATTTTTATAATGGGGTTTAGCTGCTTTTCACGTCTGTGTTTAGGCCGCTTTACACCCACTTGACACACTAACAGAGAGATATCAATACATAGGTTTTAAGATTATTACTAGTCAGATATATTCTTGTGCGGTGAATCGGGCGTGTTGAGTCCAGTTCTCTGAGCAAGGAGTAGGTCTTGTCTATTCCATATTGGGTTTATGGAACGGTATCTGAGCTAATTTGAAACTCTTGTTTTATGTATCACCCCACCTCACCTTTCCCGTTAAGCAGCCATAGTGTGTTTTCTGCATGTGTGACTCTGTTCTGTTTTGTAATTCAGTTCAAGTGTAACGGTTTTTACATTCCCTCTATAAGTGACACCTTATGAGAAGTGTCCTTTTCTGTGTGACTTATTTCACTTAGAATCGTCTTACCTAAATCCACTGATCATGCTGCTACTAGCCTTATGACATTGATTTCATGGCTGAGTGATATTCCATTGTACATAAGGACCACAACTTTTTTATCCATTTTTCGCTTTCCTGGGATATTTAAGGTGGAAGGAAGTGGAGGTCCTTGTCAACAGAGCAGCCCTAAACTTTGGGGTGCTTGTGTCTTGCTGATTTTCAATTTTCCCACTTTATCCCCCCATGCGTGGAAGTGCCCTATGCTCTCTAAGCTGTGTTTTTTAGATGTTTCAGGACACACCGTACACTTCTCCAGAGTGGCTGTTGGCAATTTACATCCCGCCCATCAGTGTAGCAAGGCTCCCATTTCTCCATGGCCTGTCCTGCATTTCTGGTTTTGACAACTTTTTCAGCATGTCCCTTTTGACCGATGGGAAGCGAGACTTCTTTGTAGCGCTGATTTGCCTTTCCAGGTTGCTTGGTTGGCCAAAAAGGGCGTATGCGTTTTTTCCTGAATATATTCAGGAAAAAACGCATACGCCCTTTTTGGCCAAGGGCATCATTGTCAACGTTTTGCCGCTTTTCATGTGCTTTAAAGGCGATTCGAATCTACCTCCTGAAATCTGTTTCCTGCAATTCTGCCTTGATTTCAAATCCTCTTCTTTGCCTTCCCTCAATATATTTGTGGACGAGAGTTATCATTTATAACTCTGCAGGTTTGTGAATTGCAGTGCCCTGAAGCTCCATTTTACAAGTCGCTTTTTTGGGAGCCGGCCGCAAAAGCGCAGGATGGCTTCAGGCCCTGTTCTGGTTCCGGGGGGCAGGCTGAGCCTGTGGTTAATTCTTCTTCCTGATGGGAAAATAGAGTGACCTGTGCCTGTCCCAACACCAAGAGCTAGTCTCTCATTGGTTCCCCGTCTTCCCGTTCATCCTCAGGACAAATTGCAACCTGTACGGAACAGGAGGTTAAAGGTGCTGATGCTCCAAGTAGGGAGATTGCTAGTAAAGTGGCTGGAATGGCGAACACGAGCACAAGGAGATGAGAAATGAGGTGCGTTTTAGAAACCTTTCCCCATCACACGGTGTACCATCTTCTGGGTTTCTCATGCATGTTTTCGATGTAGGAAGATGCCCTTGAACCTGGAGATTTGGGACCCATGCGATGGGTAGCACGCAGTATTACTTTAAAGGGTCTCCGTTTGCTCACCCAACCTCACCAAACCTCTCAGCCCCAAGAGTGTCCACCCTTATGTCTCATCCAGCTGTGGGTCTAGATATGGTCAATGCAGGTTGCATCACAGCCCCTGAACGAATTGTGTAAGAATTTCTCTCTCTTTCCCTGTCTTTGTTTCATGGGTTTTTAAAAGTAATTTATTTTTATAATGGGGTTTAGCTGCTTTTCACGGCTGTGTTTATGCCGCCTTACACACACTTGACACACTAACAGAGAGATATCAATACATAGGTTTTAAGATTATTACTAGTCAGATATATTCTTGTGCGGTCAATCGGGCGTGTTGAGTCCAGTTCTCTGAGCAAGGAGTAGGTCTTGTCTATTCCATAATGGGTTTATGGAACGGTATCTGAGCTAATTTGAAACTCTTGTTTTATGTATCACCCCACCTCACCTTTCCCGTTAAGCAGCCATAGTGTGTTTTCTGCATGTGTGACTCTGTTCTGTTTTGTAATTCAGTTCAAGTGTAACGGTTTTTACATTCCCTCTATAAGTGACACCTTATGAGAAGTGTCCTTTTCTGTGTGACTTATTTCACTTAGAATCGTCTTACCTAAATCCACTCATCATGCTGCTACTAGCCTTATGACATTGATTTCATGGCTGAGTGATATTCCATTGTACATAAGGACCACAACTTTTTTATCCATTTTTCGCTTTCCTGGGATATTTAAGGTGGAATGAAGTGGAGGTCCTTGTCAACAGAGCAGCCCTAAACTTTGGGGTGCTTGTGTCTTGCTGATTTTCAATTTTCCCACTTTATCCCCCCATGTGTGGAAGTGCCCTATGCTCTCTAAGCTGTGTTTTTTAGATGTTTCAGGACACACCGTACACTTCTCCAGAGTGGCTGTTGGCAATTTACATCCCGCCTATCAGTGTAGCAAGGCTCCCATTTCTCCATGGCCTTTCCTGCATTTCTGGTTTTGACACTTTTTTCAGCATGTCCCTTTTGACCGATGGGAAGCGAGACTTCTTTGTAGCGCTGATTTGCCTTTCCAGGTTGCTTGGTTGGCCAAAAAGGGCGTATGCGTTTTTTCCTGAATATATTCAGGAAAAAACGCATATGCCCTTTTTGGCCAAGGGCATCATTGTCAACGTTTTGCCGCTTTTCATGTGCTTTAAAGGCAATTCGAATCTACCTCCTGAAATCTGTTTCCTGCAATTCTGCCTTGATTTCAAATCCTCTTCTTTGCCTTCCCTCAATATATTTGTGGACGAGAGTTATCATTTATAACTCTGCAGGTTTGTGAATTGCAGTGCCCTGAAGCTCCATTTTACAAGTCGCTTTTTTGGGAGCCGGCCGCAAAAGCGCAGGATGGCTTCAGGCCCTGTTCTGGTTCCGGGGGGCAGGCTGAGCCTGTGGTTAATTCTTCTTCCTGATGGGAAAATAGAGTGACCTGTGCCTGTCCCAACACCAAGAGCTAGTCTCTCATTGGTTCCCCGTCTTCCCGTTCATCCTCAGGACAAATTGCAACCTGTACGGAACAGGAGGTTAAAGGTGCTGATGCTCCAAGTAGGGAGATTGCTAGTAAAGTGGCTGGAATGGCGAACACGAGCACAAGGAGATGAGAAATGAGGTGCATTTTAGAAACCTTTCCCCATCACACGGTGTACCATATTCTGGGTTTCTCATGCATGTTTTCGATGTAGGAAGATGCCCTTGAACCTGGAGATTTGGGACCCATGCGATGGGTAGCACGCAGTATTACTTTAAAGGGTCTGCGTTTGCTCACCCAACCTCACCAAACCTCTCAGCCCCAAGAGTGTCCACCCTTATGTCTCATCCAGCTGTGGGTCTAGATATGGTCAATGCAGGTTGCATCACAGCCCCTGAACGAATTGTGTAAGAATTTCTCTCTCTTTCCCTGTCTTTGTTTCATGGGTTTTTAAAAGTAATTTATTTTTATAATGGGGTTTAGCTGCTTTTCACGGCTGTGTTTATGCCGCCTTACACACACTTGACACACTAACAGAGAGATATCAATACATAGGTTTTAAGATTATTACTAGTCAGATATATTCTTGTGCGGTGAATCGGGCGTGTTGAGTCCAGTTCTCTGAGCAAGGAGTAGGTATTGTCTATTCCATATTGGGTTTATGGAACGGTATCTGAGCTAATTTGAAACTCTTGTTTTATGTATCACCCCACCTCACCTTTCCCGTTAAGCAGCCATAGTGTGTTTTCTGCATGTGTGACTCTGTTCTGTTTTGTAATTCAGTTCAAGTGAAACGGTTTTTACATTCCCTCTATAAGTGACACCTTATGAGAAGTGTCCTTTTCTGTGTGACTTATTTCACTTAGAATCGTCTTACCTAAATCCACTCATCATGCTGCTACTAGCCTTATGACATTGATTTCATGGCTGAGTGATATTCCATTGTACATAAGGACCACAACTTTTTTATCCATTTTTCGCTTTCCTGGGATATTTAAGGTGGAATGAAGTGGAGGTCCTTGTCAACAGAGCAGCCCTAAACTTTGGGGTGCTTGTGTCTTGCTGATTTTCAATTTTCCCACTTTATCCCCCCATGTGTGGAAGTGCCCTATGCTCTCTAAGCTGTGTTTTTTAGATGTTTCAGGACACACCGTACACTTCTCCAGAGTGGCTGTTGGCAATTTACATCCCGCCCATCAGAGTAGCAAGGCTCCCATTTCTCCATGGCCTGTCCTGCATTTCTGGTTTTGACACTTTTTTCAGCATGTCCCTTTTGACCGATGGGAAGCGAGACTTCTTTGTAGCGCTGATTTGCCTTTCCAGGTTGCTTGGTTGGCCAAAAAGGGCGTATGCGTTTTTTCCTGAATATATTCAGGAAAAAACGCATACGCCCTTTTTGGCCAAGGTCATCATTGTCAACGTTTTGCCGCTTTTCATGTGCTTTAAAGGCGATTCGAATCTACCTCCTGAAATCTGTTTCCTGCAATTCTGCCTTGATTTCAAATCCTCTTCTTTGCCTTCCCTCAATATATTTGTGGACGAGAGTTATCATTTATAACTCTGCAGGTTTGTGAATTGCAGTGCCCTGAAGCTGCATTTTACAAGTCGCTTTTTTGGGAGCCGGCCGCAAAAGCGCAGGATGGCTTCAGGCCCTGTTCTGGTTCCGGGGGGCAGGCTGAGCCTGTGGTTAATTCTTCTTCCTGATGGGAAAATAGAGTGACCTGTGCCTGTCCCAACACCAAGAGCTAGTCTCTCATTGGTTCCCCGTCTTCCCGTTCATCCTCAGGACAAATTGCAACCTGTACGGAACAGGAGGTTAAAGGTGCTGATGCTCCAAGTAGGGAGATTGCTAGTAAAGTGGCTGGAATGGCGAACACGAGCACAAGGAGGTGAGAAATGAGGTGCGTTTTAGAAACCTTTCCCCATCACACGGTGTACCATCTTCTGGGTTTCTCATGCATGTTTTCGATGTAGGAAGATGCCCTTGAACCTGGAGATTTGGGACCCATGCGATGGGTAGCACGCAGTATTACTTTAAAGGGTCTGCGTTTGCTCACCCAACTTCACCAAACCTCTCAGCCCCAAGAGTGTCCACCCTTATGTCTCATCCAGCTGTGGGTCTAGATATGGTCAATCCAGGTTGCATCACAGCCCCTGAACGAATTGTGTAAGAATTTCTCTCTCTTTCCCTGTCTTTGTTTCATGGGTTTTTAAAAGTAATTTATTTTTATAATGGGGTTTAGCTGCTTTTCACGGCTGTGTTTAGGCCGCTTTACACCCACTTGACACACTAACAGAGAGATATCAATACATAGGTTTTAAGATTATTACTAGTCAGATATATTCTTGTGCGGTGAATCGGGCGTGTTGAGTCCAGTTCTCTGAGCAAGGAGTAGGTCTTGTCTATTCCATATTGGGTTTATGGAACGGTATCTGAGCTAATTTGAAACTCTTGTTTTATGTATCACCCCACCTCACCTTTCCCGTTAAGCAGCCATAGTGTGTTTTCTGCATGTGTGACTCTGTTCTGTTTTGTAATTCAGTTCAAGTGTAACGGTTTTTACATTCCCTCTATAAGTGACACCTTATGAGAAGTGTCCTTTTCTGTGTGACTTATTTCACTTAGAATCGTCTTACCTAAATCCACTCATCATGCTGCTACTAGCCTTATGACATTGATTTCATGGCTGAGTGATATTCCAATGTACATAAGGACCACAAATTTTTTATCCATTTTTCGCTTTCCTGGGATATTTAAGGTGGAAGGAAGTGGAGGTCCTTGTCAACAAAGCAGCCCTAAACTTTGGGGTGCTTGTGTCTTGCTGATTTTCAATTTCAATGGAAGTGCCCTATGCTCTCTAAGCTGTGTTTTTTAGATGTTTCAGGACACACCGTACACTTCTCCAGAGTGGCTGTTGGCAATTTACATCCCGCCCATCAGTGTAGCAAGGCTCCCATTTCTCCATGGCCTGTCCTGCATTTCTGGTTTTGACAACTTTTTCAGCATGTCCCTTTTGACCGATGGGAAGCGAGACTTCTTTGTAGCGCTGATTTGCCTTTCCAGGTTGCTTGGTTGGCCAAAAAGGGCGTATGCGTTTTTTCCTGAATATATTCAGGAAAAAACGCATACGCCCTTTTTGGCCAAGGGCATCATTGTCAACGTTTTGCCGCTTTTCATGTGCTTTAAAGGCGATTCGAATCTACCTCCTGAAATCTGTTTCCTGCAATTCTGCCTTGATTTCAAATCCTCTTCTTTGCCTTCCCTCAATATATTTGTGGACGAGAGTTATCATTTATAACTCTGCAGGTTTGTGAATTGCAGTGCCCTGAAGCTCCATTTTACAAGTCGCTTTTTTGGGAGCTGGCCGCAAAAGCGCAGGATGGCTTCAGGCCCTGTTCTGGTTCCGGGGGGCAGGCTGAGCCTGTGGTTAATTCTTCTTCCTGATGGGAAAATAGAGTGACCTGTGCCTGTCCCAACACCAAGAGCTAGTCTCTCATTGGTTTCCCGTCTTCCCGTTCATCCTCAGGACAAATTGCAACCTGTACGGAACAGGAGGTTAAAGGTGCTGATGCTCCAAGTAGGGAGATTGCTAGTAAAGTGGCTGGAATGGCGAACACGAGCACAAGGATGTGAGAAATGAGGTGCGTTTTAGAAACCTTTCCCCATCACACGGTGTACCATCTTCTGGGTTTCTCATGCATGTTTTCGATGTAGGAAGATGCCCTTGAACCTGGAGATTTAGGACCCATGCGATGGGTAGCACGCAGTATTACTTTACAGGGTCTGCGTTTGCTCACCCAACCTCACCAAACCTCTCAGCCCCAAGAGTGTCCACCCTTATGTCTCATCCAGCTGTGGGTCTAGATATGGTCAATCCAGGTTGCATCACAGCCCCCGAACGAATTGTGTAAGAATTTCTCTCTCTTTCCCTGTCTTTGTTTCATGGGTTTTTAAAAGTAATTTATTTTTATAATTGGGTTTAGCTGCTTTTCACGGCCGTGTTTATGCCACCTTACACACACTTGACACACTAACAGAGAGATATCAATACATAGGTTTTAAGATTATTACTAGTCAGATATATTCTTGTGCGGTGAATCGGGCGTGTTGAGTCCAGTTCTCTGAGCAAGGAGTAGGTCTTGTCTATTCCATATTGGGTTTATGGAACGGTATCTGAGCTAATTTGAAACTCTTGTTTTATGTATCACCCCACCTCACCTTTCCCGTTAAGCAGCCATAGTGTGTTTTCTGCATGTGTGACTCTGTTCTGTTTTGTAATTCAGTTCAAGTGTAACGGTTTTTACATTCCCTCTATAAGTGACACCTTATGAGAAGTGTCCTTTTCTGTGTGACTTATTTCACTTAGAATCGTCTTACCTAAATCCACTCATCATGCTGCTACTAGCCTTATGACATTGATTTCATGGCTGAGTGATATTCCATTGTACATAAGGACCACAACTTTTTTATCCATTTTTCGCTTTCCTGGGATATTTAAGGTGGAATGAAGTGGAGGTCCTTGTCAACAGAGCAGCCCTAAACTTTGGGGTGCTTGTGTCTTGCTGATTTTCAATTTTCCCACTTTATCCCCCCATGCGTGGAAGTGCCCTATGCTCTCTAAGCTGTGTTTTTTAGATGTTTCAGGACACACCGTACACTTCTCCAGAGTGGCTGTTGGCAATTTACATCCCGCCCATCAGTGTAGCAAGGCTCCCATTTCTCCATGGCCTGTCCTGCATTTCTGGTTTTGACAACTTTTTCAGCATGTCCCTTTTGACCGATGGGAAGCGAGACTTCTTTGTAGCGCTGATTTGCCTTTCCAGGTTGCTTGGTTGGCCAAAAAGGGCGTATGCGTTTTTTCCTGAATATATTCAGGAAAAAACGCATACGCCCTTTTTGGCCAAGGGCATCATTGTCAACGTTTTGCCGCTTTTCATGTGCTTTAAAGGCGATTCGAATCTACCTCCTGAAATCTGTTTCCTGCAATTCTGCCTTGATTTCAAATCCTCTTCTTTGCCTTCCCTCAATATATTTGTGGACGAGAGTTATCATTTATAACTCTGCAGGTTTGTGAATTGCAGTGCCCTGAAGCTCCATTTTACAAGTCGGTTTTTTGGGAGCCGGCCGCAAAAGCGCAGGATGGCTTCAGGCCCTGTTCTGGTTCCGGGGGGCAGGCTGAGCCTGTGGTTAATTCTTCTTCCTGATGGGAAAATAGAGTGACCTGTGCCTGTCCCAACACCAAGAGCTAGTCTCTCATTGGTTCCCCGTCTTCCCGTTCATCCTCAGGACAAATTGCAACCTGTACGGAACAGGAGGTTAAAGGTGCTGATGCTCCAAGTAGGGAGATTGCTAGTAAAGTGGCTGGAATGGCGAACCCGAGCACAAGGAGATGAGAAATGCGGTGCGTTTTAGAAACCTTTCCCCATCACACGGTGTACCATCTTCTGGGTTTCTCATGCATGTTTTCGATGTAGGAAGATGCCCTTGAACCTGGAGATTTGGGACCCATGCGATGGGTAGCACGCAGTATTACTTTAAAGGGTCTGCGTTTGCTCACCCAACCTCACCAAACCTCTCAGCCCCAAGAGTGTCCACCCTTATGTCTCATCCAGCTGTGGGTCTAGATATGGTCAATGCAGGTTGCATCACAGCCCCTGAACGAATTGTGTAAGAATTTCTCTCTCTTTCCCTGTCTTTGTTTCATGGGTTTTTAAAAGTAATTTATTTTTATAATGGGGTTTAGCTGCTTTTCACGGCCGTGTTTATGCCGCCTTACACACACTTGACACACTAACAGAGAGATATCAATACATAGGTTTTAAGATTATTACTAGTCAGATATATTCTTGTGCGGTGAATCGGGCGTGTTGAGTCCAGTTCTCTGAGCAAGGAGTAGGTCTTGTCTATTCCATGTTGGGTTTATGGAATGGTATCTGAGCTAATTTGAAACTCTTGTTTTATGTATCACCCCACCTCACCTTTCCCGTTAAGCAGCCATAGTGTGTTTTCTGCATGTGTGACTCTGTTCTGTTTTGTAATTCAGTTCAAGTGTAACGGTTTTTACATTCCCTCTATAAGTGACACCTTATGAGAAGTGTCCTTTTCTGTGTGACTTATTTCACTTAGAATCGTCTTACCTAAATCCACTCATCATGCTGCTACTAGCCTTATGACATTGATTTCATGGCTGAGTGATATTCCATTGTACATAAGGACCACAACTTTTTTATCCATTTTTCGCTTTCCTGGGATATTTAAGGTGGAAGGAAGTGGAGGTCCTTGTCAACAGAGCAGCCCTAAACTTTCGGGTGCTTGTGTCTTGCTGATTTTCAATTTTCCCACTTTATCCCCCCATGCGTAGAAGTGCCCTATGCTCTCTAAGCTGTGTTTTTTAGATGTTTCAGGACACACCGTACACTTCTCCAGAGTGGCTGTTGGCAATTAACATCCCGCCCATCAGTGTAGCAAGGCTTCCATTTCTCCATGGCCTTTCCTGCATTTCTGGTTTTGACACCTTTTTCAGCATGTCCCTTTTGACCGATGGGAAGCGAGACTTCTTTGTAGCGCTGATTTGCCTTTCCAGGTTGCTTGGTTGGCCAAAAAGGGCGTATGCGTTTTTTCCTGAATATATTCAGGAAAAAACGCATACGCCCTTTTTGGCCAAGGGCATCATTGTCAACGTTTTGCCGCTTTTCATGTGCTTTAAAGGCGATTCGAATCTACCTCCTGAAATCTGTTTCCTGCAATTCTGCCTTGATTTCAAATCCTCTTCTTTGCCTTCCCTCAATATATTTGTGGACGAGAGTTATCATTTATAATTCTGCAGGTTTGTGAATTGCAGTGCCCTGAAGCTCCATTTTACAAGTCGCTTTTTTGGGAGTCGGCCGCAAAAGCGCAGGATGGCTTCAGGCCCTGTTCTGGTTCCGGGGGGCAGGCTGAGCCTGTGGTTAATTCTTCTTCCTGATGGGAAAATTGAGTGACCTGTGCCTGTCCCAACACCAAGAGCTAGTCTCTCATTGGTTCCCCGTCTTCCCGTTCATCCTCAGGACAAATTGCAACCTGTACGGAACAGGAGGTTAAAGGTGCTGATGCTCCAAGTAGGGAGATTGCTAGTAAAGTGGCTGGAATGGCGAACCCGAGCACAAGGAGATGAGAAATGCGGTGCGTTTTAGAAACCTTTCCCCATCACACGGTGTACCATCTTCTGGGTTTCTCATGCATGTTTTCGATGTAGGAAGATGCCCTTGAACCTGGAGATTTGGGACCCATGCGATGGGTAGCACGCAGTATTACTTTAAAGGGTCTGCGTTTGCTCACCCAACCTCACCAAACCTCTCAGCCCCAAGAGTGTCCACCCTTATGTCTCATCCAGCTGTGGGTCTAGATATGGTCAATGCAGGTTGCATCACAGCCCCTGAACGAATTGTGTAAGAATTTCTCTCTCTTTCCCTGTCTTTGTTTCATGGGTTTTTAAAAGTAATTTATTTTTATAATGGGGTTTAGCTGCTTTTCACGGCCGTGTTTATGCCGCCTTACACACACTTGACACACTAACAGAGAGATATCAATACATAGGTTTTAAGATTATTACTAGTCAGATATATTCTTGTGCGGTGAATCGGGCGTGTTGAGTCCAGTTCTCTGAGCAAGGAGTAGGTCTTGTCTATTCCATGTTGGGTTTATGGAACGGTATCTGAGCTAATTTGAAACTCTTGTTTTATGTATCACCCCACCTCACCTTTCCCGTTAAGCAGCCATAGTGTGTTTTCTGCATGTGTGACTCTGTTCTGTTTTGTAATTCAGTTCAAGTGTAACGGTTTTTACATTCCCTCTATAAGTGACACCTTATGAGAAGTGTCCTTTTCTGTGTGACTTATTTCACTTAGAATCGTCTTACCTAAATCCACTCATCATGCTGCTACTAGCCTTATGACATTGATTTCATGGCTGAGTGATATTCCATTGTACATAAGGACCACAACTTTTTTATCCATTTTTCGCTTTCCTGGGATATTTAAGGTGGAATGAAGTGGAGGTCCTTGTCAACAGAGCAGCCCTAAACTTTGGGGTGCTTGTGTCTTGCTGATTTTCAATTTTCCCACTTTATCCCCCCATGCGTGGAAGTGCCCTATGCTCTCTAAGCTGTGTTTTTTAGATGTTTCAGGACACACCGTACACTTCTCCAGAGTGGCTGTTGGCAATTTACATCCCGCCCATCAGTGTAGCAAGGCTCCCATTTCTCCATGGCCTGTCCTGCATTTCTGGTTTTGACAACTTTTTCAGCATGTCCCTTTTGACCGATGGGAAGCGAGACTTCTTTGTAGCGCTGATTTGCCTTTCCAGGTTGCTTGGTTGGCCAAAAAGGGCGTATGCGTTTTTTCCTGAATATATTCAGGAAAAAACGCATACGCCCTTTTTGGCCAAGGGCATCATTGTCAACGTTTTGCCGCTTTTCATGTGCTTTAAAGGCGATTCGAATCTACCTCCTGAAATCTGTTTCCTGCAATTCTGCCTTGATTTCAAATCCTCTTCTTTGCCTTCCCTCAATATATTTGTGGACGAGAGTTATCATTTATAACTCTGCAGGTTTGTGAATTGCAGTGCCCTGAAGCTCCATTTTACAAGTCGGTTTTTTGGGAGCCGGCCGCAAAAGCGCAGGATGGCTTCAGGCCCTGTTCTGGTTCCGGGGGGCAGGCTGAGCCTGTGGTTAATTCTTCTTCCTGATGGGAAAATAGAGTGACCTGTGCCTGTCCCAACACCAAGAGCTAGTCTCTCATTGGTTCCCCGTCTTCCCGTTCATCCTCAGGACAAATTGCAACCTGTACGGAACAGGAGGTTAAAGGTGCTGATGCTCCAAGTAGGGAGATTGCTAGTAAAGTGGCTGGAATGGCGAACCCGAGCACAAGGAGATGAGAAATGCGGTGCGTTTTAGAAACCTTTCCCCATCACACGGTGTACCATCTTCTGGGTTTCTCATGCATGTTTTCGATGTAGGAAGATGCCCTTGAACCTGGAGATTTGGGACCCATGCGATGGGTAGCACGCAGTATTACTTTAAAGGGTCTGCGTTTGCTCACCCAACCTCACCAAACCTCTCAGCCCCAAGAGTGTCCACCCTTATGTCTCATCCAGCTGTGGGTCTAGATATGGTCAATGCAGGTTGCATCACAGCCCCTGAACGAATTGTGTAAGAATTTCTCTCTCTTTCCCTGTCTTTGTTTCATGGGTTTTTAAAAGTAATTTATTTTTATAATGGGGTTTAGCTGCTTTTCACGGCCGTGTTTATGCCGCCTTACACACACTTGACACACTAACAGAGAGATATCAATACATAGGTTTTAAGATTATTACTAGTCAGATATATTCTTGTGCGGTGAATCGGGCGTGTTGAGTCCAGTTCTCTGAGCAAGGAGTAGGTCTTGTCTATTCCATGTTGGGTTTATGGAATGGTATCTGAGCTAATTTGAAACTCTTGTTTTATGTATCACCCCACCTCACCTTTCCCGTTAAGCAGCCATAGTGTGTTTTCTGCATGTGTGACTCTGTTCTGTTTTGTAATTCAGTTCAAGTGTAACGGTTTTTACATTCCCTCTATAAGTGACACCTTATGAGAAGTGTCCTTTTCTGTGTGACTTATTTCACTTAGAATCGTCTTACCTAAATCCACTCATCATGCTGCTACTAGCCTTATGACATTGATTTCATGGCTGAGTGATATTCCATTGTACATAAGGACCACAACTTTTTTATCCATTTTTCGCTTTCCTGGGATATTTAAGGTGGAAGGAAGTGGAGGTCCTTGTCAACAGAGCAGCCCTAAACTTTCGGGTGCTTGTGTCTTGCTGATTTTCAATTTTCCCACTTTATCCCCCCATGCGTAGAAGTGCCCTATGCTCTCTAAGCTGTGTTTTTTAGATGTTTCAGGACACACCGTACACTTCTCCAGAGTGGCTGTTGGCAATTAACATCCCGCCCATCAGTGTAGCAAGGCTTCCATTTCTCCATGGCCTTTCCTGCATTTCTGGTTTTGACACCTTTTTCAGCATGTCCCTTTTGACCGATGGGAAGCGAGACTTCTTTGTAGCGCTGATTTGCCTTTCCAGGTTGCTTGGTTGGCCAAAAAGGGCGTATGCGTTTTTTCCTGAATATATTCAGGAAAAAACGCATACGCCCTTTTTGGCCAAGGGCATCATTGTCAACGTTTTGCCGCTTTTCATGTGCTTTAAAGGCGATTCGAATCTACCTCCTGAAATCTGTTTCCTGCAATTCTGCCTTGATTTCAAATCCTCTTCTTTGCCTTCCCTCAATATATTTGTGGACGAGAGTTATCATTTATAATTCTGCAGGTTTGTGAATTGCAGTGCCCTGAAGCTCCATTTTACAAGTCGCTTTTTTGGGAGTCGGCCGCAAAAGCGCAGGATGGCTTCAGGCCCTGTTCTGGTTCCGGGGGGCAGGCTGAGCCTGTGGTTAATTCTTCTTCCTGATGGGAAAATTGAGTGACCTGTGCCTGTCCCAACACCAAGAGCTAGTCTCTCATTGGTTCCCCGTCTTCCCGTTCATCCTCAGGACAAATTGCAACCTGTACGGAACAGGAGGTTAAAGGTGCTGATGCTCCAAGTAGGGAGATTGCTAGTAAAGTGGCTGGAATGGCGAACCCGAGCACAAGGAGATGAGAAATGCGGTGCGTTTTAGAAACCTTTCCCCATCACACGGTGTACCATCTTCTGGGTTTCTCATGCATGTTTTCGATGTAGGAAGATGCCCTTGAACCTGGAGATTTGGGACCCATGCGATGGGTAGCACGCAGTATTACTTTAAAGGGTCTGCGTTTGCTCACCCAACCTCACCAAACCTCTCAGCCCCAAGAGTGTCCACCCTTATGTCTCATCCAGCTGTGGGTCTAGATATGGTCAATGCAGGTTGCATCACAGCCCCTGAACGAATTGTGTAAGAATTTCTCTCTCTTTCCCTGTCTTTGTTTCATGGGTTTTTAAAAGTAATTTATTTTTATAATGGGGTTTAGCTGCTTTTCACGGCCGTGTTTATGCCGCCTTACACACACTTGACACACTAACAGAGAGATATCAATACATAGGTTTTAAGATTATTACTAGTCAGATATATTCTTGTGCGGTGAATCGGGCGTGTTGAGTCCAGTTCTCTGAGCAAGGAGTAGGTCTTGTCTATTCCATGTTGGGTTTATGGAACGGTATCTGAGCTAATTTGAAACTCTTGTTTTATGTATCACCCCACCTCACCTTTCCCGTTAAGCAGCCATAGTGTGTTTTCTGCATGTGTGACTCTGTTCTGTTTTGTAATTCAGTTCAAGTGTAACGGTTTTTACATTCCCTCTATAAGTGACACCTTATGAGAAGTGTCCTTTTCTGTGTGACTTATTTCACTTAGAATCGTCTTACCTAAATCCACTCATCATGCTGCTACTAGCCTTATGACATTGATTTCATGGCTGAGTGATATTCCATTGTACATAAGGACCACAACTTTTTTATCCATTTTTCGCTTTCCTGGGATATTTAAGGTGGAATGAAGTGGAGGTCCTTGTCAACAGAGCAGCCCTAAACTTTGGGGTGCTTGTGTCTTGCTGATTTTCAATTTTCCCACTTTATCCCCCCATGCGTGGAAGTGCCCTATGCTCTCTAAGCTGTGTTTTTTAGATGTTTCAGGACACACCGTACACTTCTCCAGAGTGGCTGTTGGCAATTTACATCCCGCCCATCAGTGTAGCAAGGCTCCCATTTCTCCATGGCCTGTCCTGCATTTCTGGTTTTGACAACTTTTTCAGCATGTCCCTTTTGACCGATGGGAAGCGAGACTTCTTTGTAGCGCTGATTTGCCTTTCCAGGTTGCTTGGTTGGCCAAAAAGGGCGTATGCGTTTTTTCCTGAATATATTCAGGAAAAAACGCATACGCCCTTTTTGGCCAAGGGCATCATTGTCAACGTTTTGCCGCTTTTCATGTGCTTTAAAGGCGATTCGAATCTACCTCCTGAAATCTGTTTCCTGCAATTCTGCCTTGATTTCAAATCCTCTTCTTTGCCTTCCCTCAATATATTTGTGGACGAGAGTTATCATTTATAACTCTGCAGGTTTGTGAATTGCAGTGCCCTGAAGCTCCATTTTACAAGTCGGTTTTTTGGGAGCCGGCCGCAAAAGCGCAGGATGGCTTCAGGCCCTGTTCTGGTTCCGGGGGGCAGGCTGAGCCTGTGGTTAATTCTTCTTCCTGATGGGAAAATAGAGTGACCTGTGCCTGTCCCAACACCAAGAGCTAGTCTCTCATTGGTTCCCCGTCTTCCCGTTCATCCTCAGGACAAATTGCAACCTGTACGGAACAGGAGGTTAAAGGTGCTGATGCTCCAAGTAGGGAGATTGCTAGTAAAGTGGCTGGAATGGCGAACCCGAGCACAAGGAGATGAGAAATGCGGTGCGTTTTAGAAACCTTTCCCCATCACACGGTGTACCATCTTCTGGGTTTCTCATGCATGTTTTCGATGTAGGAAGATGCCCTTGAACCTGGAGATTTGGGACCCATGCGATGGGTAGCACGCAGTATTACTTTAAAGGGTCTGCGTTTGCTCACCCAACCTCACCAAACCTCTCAGCCCCAAGAGTGTCCACCCTTATGTCTCATCCAGCTGTGGGTCTAGATATGGTCAATGCAGGTTGCATCACAGCCCCTGAACGAATTGTGTAAGAATTTCTCTCTCTTTCCCTGTCTTTGTTTCATGGGTTTTTAAAAGTAATTTATTTTTATAATGGGGTTTAGCTGCTTTTCACGGCCGTGTTTATGCCGCCTTACACACACTTGACACACTAACAGAGAGATATCAATACATAGGTTTTAAGATTATTACTAGTCAGATATATTCTTGTGCGGTGAATCGGGCGTGTTGAGTCCAGTTCTCTGAGCAAGGAGTAGGTCTTGTCTATTCCATGTTGGGTTTATGGAATGGTATCTGAGCTAATTTGAAACTCTTGTTTTATGTATCACCCCACCTCACCTTTCCCGTTAAGCAGCCATAGTGTGTTTTCTGCATGTGTGACTCTGTTCTGTTTTGTAATTCAGTTCAAGTGTAACGGTTTTTACATTCCCTCTATAAGTGACACCTTATGAGAAGTGTCCTTTTCTGTGTGACTTATTTCACTTAGAATCGTCTTACCTAAATCCACTCATCATGCTGCTACTAGCCTTATGACATTGATTTCATGGCTGAGTGATATTCCATTGTACATAAGGACCACAACTTTTTTATCCATTTTTCGCTTTCCTGGGATATTTAAGGTGGAAGGAAGTGGAGGTCCTTGTCAACAGAGCAGCCCTAAACTTTCGGGTGCTTGTGTCTTGCTGATTTTCAATTTTCCCACTTTATCCCCCCATGCGTAGAAGTGCCCTATGCTCTCTAAGCTGTGTTTTTTAGATGTTTCAGGACACACCGTACATTTCTCCAGAGTGGCTGTTGGCAATTAACATCCCGCCCATCAGTGTAGCAAGGCTTCCATTTCTCCATGGCCTTTCCTGCATTTCTGGTTTTGACACCTTTTTCAGCATGTCCCTTTTGACCGATGGGAAGCGAGACTTCTTTGTAGCGCTGATTTGCCTTTCCAGGTTGCTTGGTTGGCCAAAAAGGGCGTATGCGTTTTTTCCTGAATATATTCAGGAAAAAACGCATACGCCCTTTTTGGCCAAGGGCATCATTGTCAACGTTTTGCCGCTTTTCATGTGCTTTAAAGGCGATTCGAATCTACCTCCTGAAATCTGTTTCCTGCAATTCTGCCTTGATTTCAAATCCTCTTCTTTGCCTTCCCTCAATATATTTGTGGACGAGAGTTATCATTTATAATTCTGCAGGTTTGTGAATTGCAGTGCCCTGAAGCTCCATTTTACAAGTCGCTTTTTTGGGAGTCGGCCGCAAAAGCGCAGGATGGCTTCAGGCCCTGTTCTGGTTCCGGGGGGCAGGCTGAGCCTGTGGTTAATTCTTCTTCCTGATGGGAAAATTGAGTGACCTGTGCCTGTCCCAACACCAAGAGCTAGTCTCTCATTGGTTCCCCGTCTTCCCGTTCATCCTCAGGACAAATTGCAACCTGTACGGAACAGGAGGTTAAAGGTGCTGATGCTCCAAGTAGGGAGATTGCTAGTAAAGTGGCTGGAATGGCGAACCCGAGCACAAGGAGATGAGAAATGCGGTGCGTTTTAGAAACCTTTCCCCATCACACGGTGTACCATCTTCTGGGTTTCTCATGCATGTTTTCGATGTAGGAAGATGCCCTTGAACCTGGAGATTTGGGACCCATGCGATGGGTAGCACGCAGTATTACTTTAAAGGGTCTGCGTTTGCTCACCCAACCTCACCAAACCTCTCAGCCCCAAGAGTGTCCACCCTTATGTCTCATCCAGCTGTGGGTCTAGATATGGTCAATGCAGGTTGCATCACAGCCCCTGAACGAATTGTGTAAGAATTTCTCTCTCTTTCCCTGTCTTTGTTTCATGGGTTTTTAAAAGTAATTTATTTTTATAATGGGGTTTAGCTGCTTTTCACGGCCGTGTTTATGCCGCCTTACACACACTTGACACACTAACAGAGAGATATCAATACATAGGTTTTAAGATTATTACTAGTCAGATATATTCTTGTGCGGTGAATCGGGCGTGTTGAGTCCAGTTCTCTGAGCAAGGAGTAGGTCTTGTCTATTCCATGTTGGGTTTATGGAACGGTATCTGAGCTAATTTGAAACTCTTGTTTTATGTATCACCCCACCTCACCTTTCCCGTTAAGCAGCCATAGTGTGTTTTCTGCATGTGTGACTCTGTTCTGTTTTGTAATTCAGTTCAAGTGTAACGGTTTTTACATTCCCTCTATAAGTGACACCTTATGAGAAGTGTCCTTTTCTGTGTGACTTATTTCACTTAGAATCGTCTTACCTAAATCCACTCATCATGCTGCTACTAGCCTTATGACATTGATTTCATGGCTGAGTGATATTCCATTGTACATAAGGACCACAACTTTTTTATCCATTTTTCGCTTTCCTGGGATATTTAAGGTGGAATGAAGTGGAGGTCCTTGTCAACAGAGCAGCCCTAAACTTTGGGGTGCTTGTGTCTTGCTGATTTTCAATTTTCCCACTTTATCCCCCCATGCGTGGAAGTGCCCTATGCTCTCTAAGCTGTGTTTTTTAGATGTTTCAGGACACACCGTACACTTCTCCAGAGTGGCTGTTGGCAATTTACATCCCGCCCATCAGTGTAGCAAGGCTCCCATTTCTCCATGGCCTGTCCTGCATTTCTGGTTTTGACAACTTTTTCAGCATGTCCCTTTTGACCGATGGGAAGCGAGACTTCTTTGTAGCGCTGATTTGCCTTTCCAGGTTGCTTGGTTGGCCAAAAAGGGCGTATGCGTTTTTTCCTGAATATATTCAGGAAAAAACGCATACGCCCTTTTTGGCCAAGGGCATCATTGTCAACGTTTTGCCGCTTTTCATGTGCTTTAAAGGCGATTCGAATCTACCTCCTGAAATCTGTTTCCTGCAATTCTGCCTTGATTTCAAATCCTCTTCTTTGCCTTCCCTCAATATATTTGTGGACGAGAGTTATCATTTATAACTCTGCAGGTTTGTGAATTGCAGTGCCCTGAAGCTCCATTTTACAAGTCGGTTTTTTGGGAGCCGGCCGCAAAAGCGCAGGATGGCTTCAGGCCCTGTTCTGGTTCCGGGGGGCAGGCTGAGCCTGTGGTTAATTCTTCTTCCTGATGGGAAAATAGAGTGACCTGTGCCTGTCCCAACACCAAGAGCTAGTCTCTCATTGGTTCCCCGTCTTCCCGTTCATCCTCAGGACAAATTGCAACCTGTACGGAACAGGAGGTTAAAGGTGCTGATGCTCCAAGTAGGGAGATTGCTAGTAAAGTGGCTGGAATGGCGAACCCGAGCACAAGGAGATGAGAAATGCGGTGCGTTTTAGAAACCTTTCCCCATCACACGGTGTACCATCTTCTGGGTTTCTCATGCATGTTTTCGATGTAGGAAGATGCCCTTGAACCTGGAGATTTGGGACCCATGCGATGGGTAGCACGCAGTATTACTTTAAAGGGTCTGCGTTTGCTCACCCAACCTCACCAAACCTCTCAGCCCCAAGAGTGTCCACCCTTATGTCTCATCCAGCTGTGGGTCTAGATATGGTCAATGCAGGTTGCATCACAGCCCCTGAACGAATTGTGTAAGAATTTCTCTCTCTTTCCCTGTCTTTGTTTCATGGGTTTTTAAAAGTAATTTATTTTTATAATGGGGTTTAGCTGCTTTTCACGGCCGTGTTTATGCCGCCTTACACACACTTGACACACTAACAGAGAGATATCAATACATAGGTTTTAAGATTATTACTAGTCAGATATATTCTTGTGCGGTGAATCGGGCGTGTTGAGTCCAGTTCTCTGAGCAAGGAGTAGGTCTTGTCTATTCCATGTTGGGTTTATGGAATGGTATCTGAGCTAATTTGAAACTCTTGTTTTATGTATCACCCCACCTCACCTTTCCCGTTAAGCAGCCATAGTGTGTTTTCTGCATGTGTGACTCTGTTCTGTTTTGTAATTCAGTTCAAGTGTAACGGTTTTTACATTCCCTCTATAAGTGACACCTTATGAGAAGTGTCCTTTTCTGTGTGACTTATTTCACTTAGAATCGTCTTACCTAAATCCACTCATCATGCTGCTACTAGCCTTATGACATTGATTTCATGGCTGAGTGATATTCCATTGTACATAAGGACCACAACTTTTTTATCCATTTTTCGCTTTCCTGGGATATTTAAGGTGGAAGGAAGTGGAGGTCCTTGTCAACAGAGCAGCCCTAAACTTTCGGGTGCTTGTGTCTTGCTGATTTTCAATTTTCCCACTTTATCCCCCCATGCGTAGAAGTGCCCTATGCTCTCTAAGCTGTGTTTTTTAGATGTTTCAGGACACACCGTACACTTCTCCAGAGTGGCTGTTGGCAATTAACATCCCGCCCATCAGTGTAGCAAGGCTTCCATTTCTCCATGGCCTTTCCTGCATTTCTGGTTTTGACACCTTTTTCAGCATGTCCCTTTTGACCGATGGGAAGCGAGACTTCTTTGTAGCGCTGATTTGCCTTTCCAGGTTGCTTGGTTGGCCAAAAAGGGCGTATGCGTTTTTTCCTGAATATATTCAGGAAAAAACGCATACGCCCTTTTTGGCCAAGGGCATCATTGTCAACGTTTTGCCGCTTTTCATGTGCTTTAAAGGCGATTCGAATCTACCTCCTGAAATCTGTTTCCTGCAATTCTGCCTTGATTTCAAATCCTCTTCTTTGCCTTCCCTCAATATATTTGTGGACGAGAGTTATCATTTATAATTCTGCAGGTTTGTGAATTGCAGTGCCCTGAAGCTCCATTTTACAAGTCGCTTTTTTGGGAGTCGGCCGCAAAAGCGCAGGATGGCTTCAGGCCCTGTTCTGGTTCCGGGGGGCAGGCTGAGCCTGTGGTTAATTCTTCTTCCTGATGGGAAAATTGAGTGACCTGTGCCTGTCCCAACACCAAGAGCTAGTCTCTCATTGGTTCCCCGTCTTCCCGTTCATCCTCAGGACAAATTGCAACCTGTACGGAACAGGAGGTTAAAGGTGCTGATGCTCCAAGTAGGGAGATTGCTAGTAAAGTGGCTGGAATGGCGAACCCGAGCACAAGGAGATGAGAAATGCGGTGCGTTTTAGAAACCTTTCCCCATCACACGGTGTACCATCTTCTGGGTTTCTCATGCATGTTTTCGATGTAGGAAGATGCCCTTGAACCTGGAGATTTGGGACCCATGCGATGGGTAGCACGCAGTATTACTTTAAAGGGTCTGCGTTTGCTCACCCAACCTCACCAAACCTCTCAGCCCCAAGAGTGTCCACCCTTATGTCTCATCCAGCTGTGGGTCTAGATATGGTCAATGCAGGTTGCATCACAGCCCCTGAACGAATTGTGTAAGAATTTCTCTCTCTTTCCCTGTCTTTGTTTCATGGGTTTTTAAAAGTAATTTATTTTTATAATGGGGTTTAGCTGCTTTTCACGGCCGTGTTTATGCCGCCTTACACACACTTGACACACTAACAGAGAGATATCAATACATAGGTTTTAAGATTATTACTAGTCAGATATATTCTTGTGCGGTGAATCGGGCGTGTTGAGTCCAGTTCTCTGAGCAAGGAGTAGGTCTTGTCTATTCCATGTTGGGTTTATGGAACGGTATCTGAGCTAATTTGAAACTCTTGTTTTATGTATCACCCCACCTCACCTTTCCCGTTAAGCAGCCATAGTGTGTTTTCTGCATGTGTGACTCTGTTCTGTTTTGTAATTCAGTTCAAGTGTAACGGTTTTTACATTCCCTCTATAAGTGACACCTTATGAGAAGTGTCCTTTTCTGTGTGACTTATTTCACTTAGAATCGTCTTACCTAAATCCACTCATCATGCTGCTACTAGCCTTATGACATTGATTTCATGGCTGAGTGATATTCCATTGTACATAAGGACCACAACTTTTTTATCCATTTTTCGCTTTCCTGGGATATTTAAGGTGGAATGAAGTGGAGGTCCTTGTCAACAGAGCAGCCCTAAACTTTGGGGTGCTTGTGTCTTGCTGATTTTCAATTTTCCCACTTTATCCCCCCATGCGTGGAAGTGCCCTATGCTCTCTAAGCTGTGTTTTTTAGATGTTTCAGGACACACCGTACACTTCTCCAGAGTGGCTGTTGGCAATTTACATCCCGCCCATCAGTGTAGCAAGGCTCCCATTTCTCCATGGCCTGTCCTGCATTTCTGGTTTTGACAACTTTTTCAGCATGTCCCTTTTGACCGATGGGAAGCGAGACTTCTTTGTAGCGCTGATTTGCCTTTCCAGGTTGCTTGGTTGGCCAAAAAGGGCGTATGCGTTTTTTCCTGAATATATTCAGGAAAAAACGCATACGCCCTTTTTGGCCAAGGGCATCATTGTCAACGTTTTGCCGCTTTTCATGTGCTTTAAAGGCGATTCGAATCTACCTCCTGAAATCTGTTTCCTGCAATTCTGCCTTGATTTCAAATCCTCTTCTTTGCCTTCCCTCAATATATTTGTGGACGAGAGTTATCATTTATAACTCTGCAGGTTTGTGAATTGCAGTGCCCTGAAGCTCCATTTTACAAGTCGGTTTTTTGGGAGCCGGCCGCAAAAGCGCAGGATGGCTTCAGGCCCTGTTCTGGTTCCGGGGGGCAGGCTGAGCCTGTGGTTAATTCTTCTTCCTGATGGGAAAATAGAGTGACCTGTGCCTGTCCCAACACCAAGAGCTAGTCTCTCATTGGTTCCCCGTCTTCCCGTTCATCCTCAGGACAAATTGCAACCTGTACGGAACAGGAGGTTAAAGGTGCTGATGCTCCAAGTAGGGAGATTGCTAGTAAAGTGGCTGGAATGGCGAACCCGAGCACAAGGAGATGAGAAATGCGGTGCGTTTTAGAAACCTTTCCCCATCACACGGTGTACCATCTTCTGGGTTTCTCATGCATGTTTTCGATGTAGGAAGATGCCCTTGAACCTGGAGATTTGGGACCCATGCGATGGGTAGCACGCAGTATTACTTTAAAGGGTCTGCGTTTGCTCACCCAACCTCACCAAACCTCTCAGCCCCAAGAGTGTCCACCCTTATGTCTCATCCAGCTGTGGGTCTAGATATGGTCAATGCAGGTTGCATCACAGCCCCTGAACGAATTGTGTAAGAATTTCTCTCTCTTTCCCTGTCTTTGTTTCATGGGTTTTTAAAAGTAATTTATTTTTATAATGGGGTTTAGCTGCTTTTCACGGCCGTGTTTATGCCGCCTTACACACACTTGACACACTAACAGAGAGATATCAATACATAGGTTTTAAGATTATTACTAGTCAGATATATTCTTGTGCGGTGAATCGGGCGTGTTGAGTCCAGTTCTCTGAGCAAGGAGTAGGTCTTGTCTATTCCATGTTGGGTTTATGGAATGGTATCTGAGCTAATTTGAAACTCTTGTTTTATGTATCACCCCACCTCACCTTTCCCGTTAAGCAGCCATAGTGTGTTTTCTGCATGTGTGACTCTGTTCTGTTTTGTAATTCAGTTCAAGTGTAACGGTTTTTACATTCCCTCTATAAGTGACACCTTATGAGAAGTGTCCTTTTCTGTGTGACTTATTTCACTTAGAATCGTCTTACCTAAATCCACTCATCATGCTGCTACTAGCCTTATGACATTGATTTCATGGCTGAGTGATATTCCATTGTACATAAGGACCACAACTTTTTTATCCATTTTTCGCTTTCCTGGGATATTTAAGGTGGAAGGAAGTGGAGGTCCTTGTCAACAGAGCAGCCCTAAACTTTCGGGTGCTTGTGTCTTGCTGATTTTCAATTTTCCCACTTTATCCCCCCATGCGTAGAAGTGCCCTATGCTCTCTAAGCTGTGTTTTTTAGATGTTTCAGGACACACCGTACACTTCTCCAGAGTGGCTGTTGGCAATTAACATCCCGCCCATCAGTGTAGCAAGGCTTCCATTTCTCCATGGCCTTTCCTGCATTTCTGGTTTTGACACCTTTTTCAGCATGTCCCTTTTGACCGATGGGAAGCGAGACTTCTTTGTAGCGCTGATTTGCCTTTCCAGGTTGCTTGGTTGGCCAAAAAGGGCGTATGCGTTTTTTCCTGAATATATTCAGGAAAAAACGCATACGCCCTTTTTGGCCAAGGGCATCATTGTCAACGTTTTGCCGCTTTTCATGTGCTTTAAAGGCGATTCGAATCTACCTCCTGAAATCTGTTTCCTGCAATTCTGCCTTGATTTCAAATCCTCTTCTTTGCCTTCCCTCAATATATTTGTGGACGAGAGTTATCATTTATAATTCTGCAGGTTTGTGAATTGCAGTGCCCTGAAGCTCCATTTTACAAGTCGCTTTTTTGGGAGTCGGCCGCAAAAGCGCAGGATGGCTTCAGGCCCTGTTCTGGTTCCGGGGGGCAGGCTGAGCCTGTGGTTAATTCTTCTTCCTGATGGGAAAATTGAGTGACCTGTGCCTGTCCCAACACCAAGAGCTAGTCTCTCATTGGTTCCCCGTCTTCCCGTTCATCCTCAGGACAAATTGCAACCTGTACGGAACAGGAGGTTAAAGGTGCTGATGCTCCAAGTAGGGAGATTGCTAGTAAAGTGGCTGGAATGGCGAACCCGAGCACAAGGAGATGAGAAATGCGGTGCGTTTTAGAAACCTTTCCCCATCACACGGTGTACCATCTTCTGGGTTTCTCATGCATGTTTTCGATGTAGGAAGATGCCCTTGAACCTGGAGATTTGGGACCCATGCGATGGGTAGCACGCAGTATTACTTTAAAGGGTCTGCGTTTGCTCACCCAACCTCACCAAACCTCTCAGCCCCAAGAGTGTCCACCCTTATGTCTCATCCAGCTGTGGGTCTAGATATGGTCAATGCAGGTTGCATCACAGCCCCTGAACGAATTGTGTAAGAATTTCTCTCTCTTTCCCTGTCTTTGTTTCATGGGTTTTTAAAAGTAATTTATTTTTATAATGGGGTTTAGCTGCTTTTCACGGCCGTGTTTATGCCGCCTTACACACACTTGACACACTAACAGAGAGATATCAATACATAGGTTTTAAGATTATTACTAGTCAGATATATTCTTGTGCGGTGAATCGGGCGTGTTGAGTCCAGTTCTCTGAGCAAGGAGTAGGTCTTGTCTATTCCATGTTGGGTTTATGGAACGGTATCTGAGCTAATTTGAAACTCTTGTTTTATGTATCACCCCACCTCACCTTTCCCGTTAAGCAGCCATAGTGTGTTTTCTGCATGTGTGACTCTGTTCTGTTTTGTAATTCAGTTCAAGTGTAACGGTTTTTACATTCCCTCTATAAGTGACACCTTATGAGAAGTGTCCTTTTCTGTGTGACTTATTTCACTTAGAATCGTCTTACCTAAATCCACTCATCATGCTGCTACTAGCCTTATGACATTGATTTCATGGCTGAGTGATATTCCATTGTACATAAGGACCACAACTTTTTTATCCATTTTTCGCTTTCCTGGGATATTTAAGGTGGAATGAAGTGGAGGTCCTTGTCAACAGAGCAGCCCTAAACTTTGGGGTGCTTGTGTCTTGCTGATTTTCAATTTTCCCACTTTATCCCCCCATGCGTAGAAGTGCCCTATGCTCTCTAAGCTGTGTTTTTTAGATGTTTCAGGACACACCGTACACTTCTCCAGAGTGGCTGTTGGCAATTTACATCCCGCCCATCAGTGTAGCAAGGCTCCCATTTCTCCATGGCCTGTCCTGCATTTCTGGTTTTGACAACTTTTTCAGCATGTCCCTTTTGACCGATGGGAAGCGAGACTTCTTTGTAGCGCTGATTTGCCTTTCCAGGTTGCTTGGTTGGCCAAAAAGGGCGTATGCGTTTTTTCCTGAATATATTCAGGAAAAAACGCATACGCCCTTTTTGGCCAAGGGCATCATTGTCAACGTTTTGCCGCTTTTCATGTGCTTTAAAGGCGATTCGAATCTACCTCCTGAAATCTGTTTCCTGCAATTCTGCCTTGATTTCAAATCCTCTTCTTTGCCTTCCCTCAATATATTTGTGGACGAGAGTTATCATTTATAACTCTGCAGGTTTGTGAATTGCAGTGCCCTGAAGCTCCATTTTACAAGTCGGTTTTTTGGGAGCCGGCCGCAAAAGCGCAGGATGGCTTCAGGCCCTGTTCTGGTTCCGGGGGGCAGGCTGAGCCTGTGGTTAATTCTTCTTCCTGATGGGAAAATAGAGTGACCTGTGCCTGTCCCAACACCAAGAGCTAGTCTCTCATTGGTTCCCCGTCTTCCCGTTCATCCTCAGGACAAATTGCAACCTGTACGGAACAGGAGGTTAAAGGTGCTGATGCTCCAAGTAGGGAGATTGCTAGTAAAGTGGCTGGAATGGCGAACCCGAGCACAAGGAGATGAGAAATGCGGTGCGTTTTAGAAACCTTTCCCCATCACACGGTGTACCATCTTCTGGGTTTCTCATGCATGTTTTCGATGTAGGAAGATGCCCTTGAACCTGGAGATTTGGGACCCATGCGATGGGTAGCACGCAGTATTACTTTAAAGGGTCTGCGTTTGCTCACCCAACCTCACCAAACCTCTCAGCCCCAAGAGTGTCCACCCTTATGTCTCATCCAGCTGTGGGTCTAGATATGGTCAATGCAGGTTGCATCACAGCCCCTGAACGAATTGTGTAAGAATTTCTCTCTCTTTCCCTGTCTTTGTTTCATGGGTTTTTAAAAGTAATTTATTTTTATAATGGGGTTTAGCTGCTTTTCACGGCCGTGTTTATGCCGCCTTACACACACTTGACACACTAACAGAGAGATATCAATACATAGGTTTTAAGATTATTACTAGTCAGATATATTCTTGTGCGGTGAATCGGGCGTGTTGAGTCCAGTTCTCTGAGCAAGGAGTAGGTCTTGTCTATTCCATGTTGGGTTTATGGAATGGTATCTGAGCTAATTTGAAACTCTTGTTTTATGTATCACCCCACCTCACCTTTCCCGTTAAGCAGCCATAGTGTGTTTTCTGCATGTGTGACTCTGTTCTGTTTTGTAATTCAGTTCAAGTGTAACGGTTTTTACATTCCCTCTATAAGTGACACCTTATGAGAAGTGTCCTTTTCTGTGTGACTTATTTCACTTAGAATCGTCTTACCTAAATCCACTCATCATGCTGCTACTAGCCTTATGACATTGATTTCATGGCTGAGTGATATTCCATTGTACATAAGGACCACAACTTTTTTATCCATTTTTCGCTTTCCTGGGATATTTAAGGTGGAAGGAAGTGGAGGTCCTTGTCAACAGAGCAGCCCTAAACTTTCGGGTGCTTGTGTCTTGCTGATTTTCAATTTTCCCACTTTATCCCCCCATGCGTAGAAGTGCCCTATGCTCTCTAAGCTGTGTTTTTTAGATGTTTCAGGACACACCGTACACTTCTCCAGAGTGGCTGTTGGCAATTAACATCCCGCCCATCAGTGTAGCAAGGCTTCCATTTCTCCATGGCCTTTCCTGCATTTCTGGTTTTGACACCTTTTTCAGCATGTCCCTTTTGACCGATGGGAAGCGAGACTTCTTTGTAGCGCTGATTTGCCTTTCCAGGTTGCTTGGTTGGCCAAAAAGGGCGTATGCGTTTTTTCCTGAATATATTCAGGAAAAAACGCATACGCCCTTTTTGGCCAAGGGCATCATTGTCAACGTTTTGCCGCTTTTCATGTGCTTTAAAGGCGATTCGAATCTACCTCCTGAAATCTGTTTCCTGCAATTCTGCCTTGATTTCAAATCCTCTTCTTTGCCTTCCCTCAATATATTTGTGGACGAGAGTTATCATTTATAATTCTGCAGGTTTGTGAATTGCAGTGCCCTGAAGCTCCATTTTACAAGTCGCTTTTTTGGGAGTCGGCCGCAAAAGCGCAGGATGGCTTCAGGCCCTGTTCTGGTTCCGGGGGGCAGGCTGAGCCTGTGGTTAATTCTTCTTCCTGATGGGAAAATTGAGTGACCTGTGCCTGTCCCAACACCAAGAGCTAGTCTCTCATTGGTTCCCCGTCTTCCCGTTCATCCTCAGGACAAATTGCAACCTGTACGGAACAGGAGGTTAAAGGTGCTGATGCTCCAAGTAGGGAGATTGCTAGTAAAGTGGCTGGAATGGCGAACCCGAGCACAAGGAGATGAGAAATGCGGTGCGTTTTAGAAACCTTTCCCCATCACACGGTGTACCATCTTCTGGGTTTCTCATGCATGTTTTCGATGTAGGAAGATGCCCTTGAACCTGGAGATTTGGGACCCATGCGATGGGTAGCACGCAGTATTACTTTAAAGGGTCTGCGTTTGCTCACCCAACCTCACCAAACCTCTCAGCCCCAAGAGTGTCCACCCTTATGTCTCATCCAGCTGTGGGTCTAGATATGGTCAATGCAGGTTGCATCACAGCCCCTGAACGAATTGTGTAAGAATTTCTCTCTCTTTCCCTGTCTTTGTTTCATGGGTTTTTAAAAGTAATTTATTTTTATAATGGGGTTTAGCTGCTTTTCACGGCCGTGTTTATGCCGCCTTACACACACTTGACACACTAACAGAGAGATATCAATACATAGGTTTTAAGATTATTACTAGTCAGATATATTCTTGTGCGGTGAATCGGGCGTGTTGAGTCCAGTTCTCTGAGCAAGGAGTAGGTCTTGTCTATTCCATATTGGGTTTATGGAACGGTATCTGAGCTAATTTGAAACTCTTGTTTTATGTATCACCCCACCTCACCTTTCCCGTTAAGCAGCCATAGTGTGTTTTCTGCATGTGTGACTCTGTTCTGTTTTGTAATTCAGTTCAAGTGTAACGGCTTTTACATTCCCTCTATAAGTGACACATTATGAGAAGTGTCCTTTTCTGTGTGACTTATTTCACTTAGAATCGTCTTACCTAAATCCACTCATCATGCTGCTACTAGCCTTATGACATTGATTTCATGGCTGAGTGATATTCCATTGTACATAAGGACCACAAATTTTTTATCCATTTTTCGCTTTCCTGGGATATTTAAGGTGGAATGAAGTGGAGGTCCTTGTCAACAGAGCAGCCCTAAACTTTGGGGTGCTTGTGTCTTGCTGATTTTCAATTTTCCCACTTTATCCCCCCATGCGTGGAAGTGCCCTATGCTCTCTAAGCTGTGTTTTTTAGATGTTTCAGGACACACCGTACACTTCTCCAGAGTGGCTGTTGGCAATTTACATCCCGCCCATCAGTGTAGCAAGGCTCCCATTTCTCCATGGCCTGTCCTGCATTTCTGGTTTTGACAACTTTTTCAGCATGTCCCTTTTGACCGATGGGAAGCGAGACTTCTTTGTAGCGCTGATTTGCCTTTCCAGGTTGCTTGGTTGGCCAAAAAGGGCGTATGCGTTTTTTCCTGAATATATTCAGGAAAAAACGCATACGCCCTTTTTGGCCAAGGGCATCATTGTCAACGTTTTGCCGCTTTTCATGTGCTTTAAAGGCGATTTGAATCTACCTCCTGAAATCTGTTTCCTGCAATTCTGCCTTGATTTCAAATCCTCTTCTTTGCCTTCCCTCAATATATTTGTGGACGAGAGTTATCATTTATAACTCTGCAGGTTTGTGAATTGCAGTGCCCTGAAGCTCCATTTTACAAGTCGGTTTTTTGGGAGCCGGCCGCAAAAGCGCAGGATGGCTTCAGGCCCTGTTCTGGTTCCGGGGGGCAGGCTGAGCCTGTGGTTAATTCTTCTTCCTGATGGGAAAATTGAGTGACCTGTGCCTGTCCCAACACCAAGAGCTAGTCTCTCATTGGTTCCCCGTCTTCCCGTTCATCCTCAGGACAAATTGCAACCTGTACGGAACAGGAGGTTAAAGGTGCTGATGCTCCAAGTAGGGAGATTGCTAGTAAAGTGGCTGGAATGGCGAACCCGAGCACAAGGAGATGAGAAATGCGGTGCGTTTTAGAAACCTTTCCCCATCACACGGTGTACCATCTTCTGGGTTTCTCATGCATGTTTTCGATGTAGGAAGATGCCCTTGAACCTGGAGATTTGGGACCCATGCGATGGGTAGCATGCAGTATTACTTTAAAGGGTCTGCGTTTGCTCACCCAACCTCACCAAACCTCTCAGCCCCAAGAGTGTCCACCCTTATGTCTCATCCAGCTGTGGGTCTAGATATGGTCAATGCAGGTTGCATCACAGCCCCTGAACGAATTGTGTAAGAATTTCTCTCTCTTTCCCTGTCTTTGTTTCATGGGTTTTTAAAAGTAATTTATTTTTATAATGGGGTTTAGCTGCTTTTCACGGCCGTGTTTATGCCGCCTTACACACACTTGACACACTAACAGAGAGATATCAATACATAGGTTTTAAGATTATTACTAGTCAGATATATTCTTGTGCGGTGAATCGGGCGTGTTGAGTCCAGTTCTCTGAGCAAGGAGTAGGTCTTGTCTATTCCATGTTGGGTTTATGGAACGGTATCTGAGCTAATTTGAAACTCTTGTTTTATGTATCACCCCACCTCACCTTTCCCGTTAAGCAGCCATAGTGTGTTTTCTGCATGTGTGACTCTGTTCTGTTTTGTAATTCAGTTCAAGTGTAACGGTTTTTACATTCCCTCTATAAGTGACACCTTATGAGAAGTGTCCTTTTCTGTGTGACTTATTTCACTTAGAATCGTCTTACCTAAATCCACTCATCATGCTGCTACTAGCCTTATGACATTGATTTCATGGCTGAGTGATATTCCATTGTACATAAGGACCACAACTTTTTTATCCATTTTTCGCTTTCCTGGGATATTTAAGGTGGAAGGAAGTGGAGGTCCTTGTCAACAGAGCAGCCCTAAACTTTCGGGTGCTTGTGTCTTGCTGATTTTCAATTTTCCCACTTTATCCCCCCATGCGTAGAAGTGCCCTATGCTCTCTAAGCTGTGTTTTTTAGATGTTTCAGGACACACCGTACACTTCTCCAGAGTGGCTGTTGGCAATTTACATCCCGCCCATCAGTGTAGCAAGGCTTCCATTTCTCCATGGCCTGTCCTGCATTTCTGGTTTTGACACCTTTTTCAGCATGTCCCTTTTGACCGATGGGAAGCGAGACTTCTTTGTAGCGCTGATTTGCCTTTCCAGGTTGCTTGGTTGGCCAAAAAGGGCGTATGCGTTTTTTCCTGAATATATTCAGGAAAAAACGCATACGCCCTTTTTGGCCAAGGGCATCATTGTCAACGTTTTGCCGCTTTTCATGTGCTTTAAAGGCGATTCGAATCTACCTCCTGAAATCTGTTTCCTGCAATTCTGCCTTGATTTCAAATCCTCTTCTTTGCCTTCCCTCAATATATTTGTGGACGAGAGTTATCATTTATAATTCTGCAGGTTTGTGAATTGCAGTGCCCTGAAGCACCATTTTACAAGTCGCTTTTTTGGGAGTCGGCCGCAAAAGCGCAGGATGGCTTCAGGCCCTGTTCTGGTTCCGGGGGGCAGGCTGAGCCTGTGGTTAATTCTTCTTCCTGATGGGAAAATTGAGTGACCTGTGCCTGTCCCAACACCAAGAGCTAGTCTCTCATTGGTTCCCCGTCTTCCCGTTCATCCTCAGGACAAATTGCAACCTGTACGGAACAGGAGGTTAAAGGTGCTGATGCTCCAAGTAGGGAGATTGCTAGTAAAGTGGCTGGAATGGCGAACCCGAGCACAAGGAGATGAGAAATGCGGTGCGTTTTAGAAACCTTTCCCCATCACACGGTGTACCATCTTCTGGGTTTCTCATGCATGTTTTCGATGTAGGAAGATGCCCTTGAACCTGGAGATTTGGGACCCATGCGATGGGTAGCACGCAGTATTACTTTAAAGGGTCTGCGTTTGCTCACCCAACCTCACCAAACCTCTCAGCCCCAAGAGTGTCCACCCTTATGTCTCATCCAGCTGTGGGTCTAGATATGGTCAATGCAGGTTGCATCACAGCCCCTGAACGAATTGTGTAAGAATTTCTCTCTCTTTCCCTGTCTTTGTTTCATGGGTTTTTAAAAGTAATTTATTTTTATAATGGGGTTTAGCTGCTTTTCACGGCCGTGTTTACGCCGCCTTACACACACTTGACACACTAACAGAGAGATATCAATACATAGGTTTTAAGATTATTACTAGTCAGATATATTCTTGTGCGGTGAATCGGGCGTGTTGAGTCCAGTTCTCTGAGCAAGGAGTAGGTCTTGTCTATTCCATGTTGGGTTTATGGAACGGTATCTGAGCTAATTTGAAACTCTTGTTTTATGTATCACCCCACCTCACCTTTCCCGTTAAGCAGCCATAGTGTGTTTTCTGCATGTGTGACTCTGTTCTGTTTTGTAATTCAGTTCAAGTGTAACGGCTTTTACATTCCCTCTATAAGTGACACCTTATGAGAAGTGTCCTTTTCTGTGTGACTTATTTCACTTAGAATCGTCTTACCTAAATCCACTCATCATGCTGCTACTAGCCTTATGACATTGATTTCATGGCTGAGTGATATTCCATTGTACATAAGGACCACAATTTTTTATCCATTTTTCGCTTTCCTGGGATATTTAAGGTGGAATGAAGTGGAGGTCCTTGTCAACAGAGCAGCCCTAAACTTTGGGGTGCTTGTGTCTTGCTGATTTTCAATTTTCCCACTTTATCCCCCCATGCGTGGAAGTGCCCTATGCTCTCTAAGCTGTGTTTTTTAGATGTTTCAGGACACACCGTACACTTCTCCAGAGTGGCTGTTGGCAATTTACATCCCGCCCATCAGTGTAGCAAGGCTCCCATTTCTCCATGGCCTGTCCTGCATTTCTGGTTTTGACAACTTTTTCAGCATGTCCCTTTTGACCGATGGGAAGCGAGACTTCTTTGTAGCGCTGATTTGCCTTTCCAGGTTGCTTGGTTGGCCAAAAAGGGCGTATGCGTTTTTTCCTGAATATATTCAGGAAAAAACGCATACGCCCTTTTTGGCCAAGGGCATCATTGTCAACGTTTTGCCGCTTTTCATGTGCTTTAAAGGCGATTCGAATCTACCTCCTGAAATCTGTTTCCTGCAATTCTGCCTTGATTTCAAATCCTCTTCTTTGCCTTCCCTCAATATATTTGTGGACGAGAGTTATCATTTATAACTCTGCAGGTTTGTGAATTGCAGTGCCCTGAAGCTCCATTTTACAAGTCGGTTTTTTGGGAGCCGGCCGCAAAAGCGCAGGATGGCTTCAGGCCCTGTTCTGGTTCCGGGGGGCAGGCTGAGCCTGTGGTTAATTCTTCTTCCTGATGGGAAAATTGAGTGACCTGTGCCTGTCCCAACACCAAGAGCTAGTCTCTCATTGGTTCCCCGTCTTCCCGTTCATCCTCAGGACAAATTGCAACCTGTACGGAACAGGAGGTTAAAGGTGCTGATGCTCCAAGTAGGGAGATTGCTAGTAAAGTGGCTGGAATGGCGAACCCGAGCACAAGGAGATGAGAAATGCGGTGCGTTTTAGAAACCTTTCCCCATCACACGGTGTACCATCTTCTGGGTTTCTCATGCATGTTTTCGATGTAGGAAGATGCCCTTGAACCTGGAGATTTGGGACCCATGCGATGGGTAGCACGCAGTATTACTTTAAAGGGTCTGCGTTTGCTCACCCAACCTCACCAAACCTCTCAGCCCCAAGAGTGTCCACCCTTATGTCTCATCCAGCTGTGGGTCTAGATATGGTCAATGCAGGTTGCATCACAGCCCCTGAACGAATTGTGTAAGAATTTCTCTCTCTTTCCCTGTCTTTGTTTCATGGGTTTTTAAAAGTAATTTATTTTTATAATGGGGTTTAGCTGCTTTTCACGGCCGTGTTTATGCCGCCTTACACACACTTGACACACTAACAGAGAGATATCAATACATAGGTTTTAAGATTATTACTAGTCAGATATATTCTTGTGCGGTGAATCGGGCGTGTTGAGTCCAGTTCTCTGAGCAAGGAGTAGGTCTTGTCTATTCCATGTTGGGTTTATGGAACGGTATCTGAGCTAATTTGAAACTCTTGTTTTATGTATCACCCCACCTCACCTTTCCCGTTAAGCAGCCATAGTGTGTTTTCTGCATGTGTGACTCTGTTCTGTTTTGTAATTCAGTTCAAGTGTAACGGTTTTTACATTCCCTCTATAAGTGACACCTTATGAGAAGTGTCCTTTTCTGTGTGACTTATTTCACTTAGAATCGTCTTACCTAAATCCACTCCTCATGCTGCTACTAGCCTTATGACATTGATTTCATGGCTGAGTGATATTCCATTGTACATAAGGACCACAACTTTTTTATCCATTTTTCGCTTTCCTGGGATATTTAAGGTGGAAGGAAGTGGAGGTCCTTGTCAACAGAGCAGCCCTAAACTTTCAGGTGCTTGTGTCTTGCTGATTTTCAATTTTCCCACTTTATCCCCCCATGCGTAGAAGTGCCCTATGCTCTCTAAGCTGTGTTTTTTAGATGTTTCAGGACACACCGTACACTTCTCCAGAGTGGCTGTTGGCAATTTACATCCCGCCCATCAGTGTAGCAAGGCTTCCATTTCTCCATGGCCTGTCCTGCATTTCTGGTTTTGACACCTTTTTCAGCATGTCCCTTTTGACCGATGGGAAGCGAGACTTCTTTGTAGCGCTGATTTGCCTTTCCAGGTTGCTTGGTTGGCCAAAAAGGGCGTATGCGTTTTTTCCTGAATATATTCAGGAAAAAACGCATACGCCCTTTTTGGCCAAGGGCATCATTGTCAACGTTTTGCCGCTTTTCATGTGCTTTAAAGGCGATTCGAATCTACCTCCTGAAATCTGTTTCCTGCAATTCTGCCTTGATTTCAAATCCTCTTCTTTGCCTTCCCTCAATATATTTGTGGACGAGAGTTATCATTTATAATTCTGCAGGTTTGTGAATTGCAGTGCCCTGAAGCTCCATTTTACAAGTCGCTTTTTTGGGAGTCGGCCGCAAAAGCGCAGGATGGCTTCAGGCCCTGTTCTGGTTCCGGGGGGCAGGCTGAGCCTGTGGTTAATTCTTCTTCCTGATGGGAAAATTGAGTGACCTGTGCCTGTCCCAACACCAAGAGCTAGTCTCTCATTGGTTCCCCGTCTTCCCGTTCATCCTCAGGACAAATTGCAACCTGTACGGAACAGGAGGTTAAAGGTGCTGATGCTCCAAGTAGGGAGATTGCTAGTAAAGTGGCTGGAATGGCGAACCCGAGCACAAGGAGATGAGAAATGCGGTGCGTTTTAGAAACCTTTCCCCATCACACGGTGTACCATCTTCTGGGTTTCTCATGCATGTTTTCGATGTAGGAAGATGCCCTTGAACCTGGAGATTTGTGACCCATGCGATGGGTAGCACGCAGTATTACTTTAAAGGGTCTGCGTTTGCTCACCCAACCTCACCAAACCTCTCAGCCCCAAGAGTGTCCACCCTTATGTCTCATCCAGCTGTGGGTCTAGATATGGTCAATGCAGGTTGCATCACAGCCCCTGAACGAATTGTGTAAGAATTTCTCTCTCTTTCCCTGTCTTTGTTTCATGGGTTTTTAAAAGTAATTTATTTTTATAATGGGGTTTAGCTGCTTTTCACGGCCGTGTTTATGCCGCCTTACACACACTTGACACACTAACAGAGAGATATCAATACATAGGTTTTAAGATTATTACTAGTCAGATATATTCTTGTGCGGTGAATCGGGCGTGTTGAGTCCAGTTCTCTGAGCAAGGAGTAGGTCTTGTCTATTCCATGTTGGGTTTATGGAACGGTATCTGAGCTAATTTGAAACTCTTGTTTTATGTATCACCCCACCTCACCTTTCCCGTTAAGCAGCCATAGTGTGTTTTCTGCATGTGTGACTCTGTTCTGTTTTGTAATTCAGTTCAAGTGTAACGGTTTTTACATTCCCTCTATAAGTGACACCTTATGAGAAGTGTCCTTTTCTGTGTGACTTATTTCACTTAGAATCGTCTTACCTAAATCCACTCATCATGCTGCTACTAGCCTTATGACATTGATTTCATGGCTGAGTGATATTCCATTGTACATAAGGACCACAACTTTTTTATCCATTTTTCGCTTTCCTGGGATATTTAAGGTGGAAGGAAGTGGAGGTCCTTGTCAACAGAGCAGCCCTAAACTTTCGGGTGCTTGTGTCTTGCTGATTTTCAATTTTCCCACTTTATCCCCCCATGCGTAGAAGTGCCCTATGCTCTCTAAGCTGTGTTTTTTAGATGTTTCAGGACACACCGTACACTTCTCCAGAGTGGCTGTTGGCAATTTACATCCCGCCCATCAGTGTAGCAAGGCTTCCATTTCTCCATGGCCTGTCCTGCATTTCTGGTTTTGACACCTTTTTCAGCATGTCCCTTTTGACCGATGGGAAGCGAGACTTCTTTGTAGCGCTGATTTGCCTTTCCAGGTTGCTTGGTTGGCCAAAAAGGGCGTATGCGTTTTTTCCTGAATATATTCAGGAAAAAACGCATACGCCCTTTTTGGCCAAGGGCATCATTGTCAACGTTTTGCCGCTTTTCATGTGCTTTAAAGGCGATTCGAATCTACCTCCTGAAATCTGTTTCCTGCAATTCTGCCTTGATTTCAAATCCTCTTCTTTGCCTTCCCTCAATATATTTGTGGACGAGAGTTATCATTTATAATTCTGCAGGTTTGTGAATTGCAGTGCCCTGAAGCTCCATTTTACAAGTCGCTTTTTTGGGAGTCGGCCGCAAAAGCGCAGGATGGCTTCAGGCCCTGTTCTGGTTCCGGGGGGCAGGCTGAGCCTGTGGTTAATTCTTCTTCCTGATGGGAAAATTGAGTGACCTGTGCCTGTCCCAACACCAAGAGCTAGTCTCTCATTGGTTCCCCGTCTTCCCGTTCATCCTCAGGACAAATTGCAACCTGTACGGAACAGGAGGTTAAAGGTGCTGATGCTCCAAGTAGGGAGATTGCTAGTAAAGTGGCTGGAATGGCGAACCCGAGCACAAGGAGATGAGAAATTCGGTGCGTTTTAGAAACCTTTCCCCATCACACGGTGTACCATCTTCTGGGTTTCTCATGCATGTTTTCGATGTAGGAAGATGCCCTTGAACCTGGAGATTTGGGACCCATGCGATGGGTAGCACGCAGTATTACTTTAAAGGGTCTGCGTTTGCTCACCCAAACTCACCAAACCTCTCAGCCCCAAGAGTGTCCACCCTTATGTCTCATCCAGCTGTGGGTCTAGATATGGTCAATCCAGGTTGCATCACAGCCCCTGAACGAATTGTGTAAGAATTTCTCTCTCTTTCCCTGTCTTTGTTTCATGGGTTTTTAAAAGTAATTTATTTTTATAATGGGGTTTAGCTGCTTTTCACGGCCGTGTTTATGCCGCCTTACACACACTTGACACACTAACAGAGAGATATCAATACATAGGTTTTAAGATTATTACTAGTCAGATATATTCTTGTGCGGTGAATCGGGCGTGTTGAGTCCAGTTCTCTGAGCAAGGAGTAGGTCTTGTCTATTCCATGTTGGGTTTATGGAACGGTATCTGAGCTAATTTGAAACTCTTGTTTTATGTATCACCCCACCTCACCTTTCCCGTTAAGCAGCCATAGTGTGTTTTCTGCATGTGTGACTCTGTTCTGTTTTGTAATTCAGTTCAAGTGTAACGGTTTTTACATTCCCTCTATAAGTGACACCTTATGAGAAGTGTCCTTTTCTGTGTGACTTATTTCACTTAGAATCGTCTTACCTAAATCCACTCATCATGCTGCTACTAGCCTTATGACATTGATTTCATGGCTGAGTGATATTCCATTGTACATAAGGACCACAACTTTTTTATCCATTTTTCGCTTTCCTGGGATATTTAAGGTGGAAGGAAGTGGAGGTCCTTGTCAACAGAGCAGCCCTAAACTTTCGGGTGCTTGTGTCTTGCTGATTTTCAATTTTCCCACTTTATCCCCCCATGCGTAGAAGTGCCCTATGCTCTCTAAGCTGTGTTTTTTAGATGTTTCAGGACACACCGTACACTTCTCCAGAGTGGCTGTTGGCAATTTACATCCCGCCCATCAGTGTAGCAAGGCTCCCATTTCTCCATGGCCTGTCCTGCATTTCTGGTTTTGACACCTTTTTCAGCATGTCCCTTTTGACCGATGGGAAGCGAGACTTCTTTGTAGCGCTGATTTGCCTTTCCAGGTTGCTTGGTTGGCCAAAAAGGGCGTATGCGTTTTTTCCTGAATATATTCAGGAAAAAACGCATACGCCCTTTTTGGCCAAGGGCATCATTGTCAACGTTTTGCCGCTTTTCATGTGCTTTAAAGGCGATTCGAATCTACCTCCTGAAATCTGTTTCCTGCAATTCTGCCTTGATTTCAAATCCTCTTCTTTGCCTTCCCTCAATATATTTGTGGACGAGAGTTATCATTTATAATTCTGCAGGTTTGTGAATTGCAGTGCCCTGAAGCTCCATTTTACAAGTCGCTTTTTTGGGAGTCGGCCGCAAAAGCGCAGGATGGCTTCAGGCCCTGTTCTGGTTCCGGGGGGCAGGCTGAGCCTGTGGTTAATTCTTCTTCCTGATGGGAAAATTGAGTGACCTGTGCCTGTCCCAACACCAAGAGCTAGTCTCTCATTGGTTCCCCGTCTTCCCGTTCATCCTCAGGACAAATTGCAACCTGTACGGAACAGGAGGTTAAAGGTGCTGATGCTCCAAGTAGGGAGATTGCTAGTAAAGTGGCTGGAATGGCGAACCCGAGCACAAGGAGATGAGAAATGCGGTGCGTTTTAGAAACCTTTCCCCATCACACGGTGTACCATCTTCTGGGTTTCTCATGCATGTTTTCGATGTAGGAAGATGCCCTTGAACCTGGAGATTTGGGACCCATGCGATGGGTAGCACGCAGTATTACTTTAAAGGGTCTGCGTTTGCTCACCCAACCTCACCAAACCTCTCAGCCCCAAGAGTGTCCACCCTTATGTCTCATCCAGCTGTGGGTCTAGATATGGTCAATGCAGGTTGCATCACAGCCCCTGAACGAATTGTGTAAGAATTTCTCTCTCTTTCCCTGTCTTTGTTTCATGGGTTTTTAAAAGTAATTTATTTTTATAATGGGGTTTAGCTGCTTTTCACGGCCGTGTTTATGCCGCCTTACACACACTTGACACACTAACAGAGAGATATCAATACATAGGTTTTAAGATTATTACTAGTCAGATATATTCTTGTGCGGTGAATCGGGCGTGTTGAGTCCAGTTCTCTGAGCAAGGAGTAGGTCTTGTCTATTCCATGTTGGGTTTATGTAACGGTATCTGAGCTAATTTGAAACTCTTGTTTTATGTATCACCCCACCTCACCTTTCCCGTTAAGCAGCCATAGTGTGTTTTCTGCATGTGTGACTCTGTTCTGTTTTGTAATTCAGTTCAAGTGTAACGGTTTTTACATTCCCTCTATAAGTGACACCTTATGAGAAGTGTCCTTTTCTGTGTGACTTATTTCACTTAGAATCGTCTTACCTAAATCCACTCATCATGCTGCTACTAGCCTTATGACATTGATTTCATGGCTGAGTGATATTCCATTGTACATAAGGACCACAACTTTTTTATCCATTTTTCGCTTTCCTGGGATATTTAAGGTGGAAGGAAGTGGAGGTCCTTGTCAACAGAGCAGCCCTAAACTTTCGGGTGCTTGTGTCTTGCTGATTTTCAATTTTCCCACTTTATCCCCCCATGCGTAGAAGTGCCCTATGCTCTCTAAGCTGTGTTTTTTAGATGTTTCAGGACACACCGTACACTTCTCCAGAGTGGCTGTTGGCAATTTACATCCCGCCCATCAGTGTAGCAAGGCTCCCATTTCTCCATGGCCTGTCCTGCATTTCTGGTTTTGACACCTTTTTCAGCATGTCCCTTTTGACCGATGGGAAGCGAGACTTCTTTGTAGCGCTGATTTGCCTTTCCAGGTTGCTTGGTTGGCCAAAAAGGGCGTATGCGTTTTTTCCTGAATATATTCAGGAAAAAACGCATACGCCCTTTTTGGCCAAGGGCATCATTGTCAACGTTTTGCCGCTTTTCATGTGCTTTAAAGGCGATTCGAATCTACCTCCTGAAATCTGTTTCCTGCAATTCTGCCTTGATTTCAAATCCTCTTCTTTGCCTTCCCTCAATATATTTGTGGACGAGAGTTATCATTTATAATTCTGCAGGTTTGTGAATTGCAGTGCCCTGAAGCTCCATTTTACAAGTCGCTTTTTTGGGAGTCGGCCGCAAAAGCGCAGGATGGCTTCAGGCCCTGTTCTGGTTCCGGGGGGCAGGCTGAGCCTGTGGTTAATTCTTCTTCCTGATGGGAAAATTGAGTGACCTGTGCCTGTCCCAACACCAAGAGCTAGTCTCTCATTGGTTCCCCGTCTTCCCGTTCATCCTCAGGACAAATTGCAACCTGTACGGAACAGGAGGTTAAAGGTGCTGATGCTCCAAGTAGGGAGATTGCTAGTAAAGTGGCTGGAATGGCGAACCCGAGCACAAGGAGATGAGAAATGCGGTGCGTTTTAGAAACCTTTCCCCATCACACGGTGTACCATCTTCTGGGTTTCTCATGCATGTTTTCGATGTAGGAAGATGCCCTTGAACCTGGAGATTTGGGACCCATGCGATGGGTAGCACGCAGTATTACTTTAAAGGGTCTGCGTTTGCTCACCCAACCTCACCAAACCTCTCAGCCCCAAGAGTGTCCACCCTTATGTCTCATCCAGCTGTGGGTCTAGATATGGTCAATGCAGGTTGCATCACAGCCCCTGAACGAATTGTGTAAGAATTTCTCTCTCTTTCCCTGTCTTTGTTTCATGGGTTTTTAAAAGTAATTTATTTTTATAATGGGGTTTAGCTGCTTTTCACGGCCGTGTTTACGCCGCCTTACACACACTTGACACACTAACAGAGAGATATCAATACATAGGTTTTAAGATTATTACTAGTCAGATATATTCTTGTGCGGTGAATCGGGCGTGTTGAGTCCAGTTCTCTGAGCAAGGAGTAGGTCTTGTCTATTCCATGTTGGGTTTATGGAACGGTATCTGAGCTAATTTGAAACTCTTGTTTTATGTATCACCCCACCTCACCTTTCCCGTTAAGCAGCCATAGTGTGTTTTCTGCATGTGTGACTCTGTTCTGTTTTGTAATTCAGTTCAAGTGTAACGGCTTTTACATTCCCTCTATAAGTGACACCTTATGAGAAGTGTCCTTTTCTGTGTGACTTATTTCACTTAGAATCGTCTTACCTAAATCCACTCATCATGCTGCTACTAGCCTTATGACATTGATTTCATGGCTGAGTGATATTCCATTGTACATAAGGACCACAATTTTTTATCCATTTTTCGCTTTCCTGGGATATTTAAGGTGGAATGAAGTGGAGGTCCTTGTCAACAGAGCAGCCCTAAACTTTGGGGTGCTTGTGTCTTGCTGATTTTCAATTTTCCCACTTTATCCCCCCATGCGTGGAAGTGCCCTATGCTCTCTAAGCTGTGTTTTTTAGATGTTTCAGGACACACCGTACACTTCTCCAGAGTGGCTGTTGGCAATTTACATCCCGCCCATCAGTGTAGCAAGGCTCCCATTTCTCCATGGCCTGTCCTGCATTTCTGGTTTTGACAACTTTTTCAGCATGTCCCTTTTGACCGATGGGAAGCGAGACTTCTTTGTAGCGCTGATTTGCCTTTCCAGGTTGCTTGGTTGGCCAAAAAGGGCGTATGCGTTTTTTCCTGAATATATTCAGGAAAAAACGCATACGCCCTTTTTGGCCAAGGGCATCATTGTCAACGTTTTGCCGCTTTTCATGTGCTTTAAAGGCGATTCGAATCTACCTCCTGAAATCTGTTTCCTGCAATTCTGCCTTGATTTCAAATCCTCTTCTTTGCCTTCCCTCAATATATTTGTGGACGAGAGTTATCATTTATAACTCTGCAGGTTTGTGAATTGCAGTGCCCTGAAGCTCCATTTTACAAGTCGGTTTTTTGGGAGCCGGCCGCAAAAGCGCAGGATGGCTTCAGGCCCTGTTCTGGTTCCGGGGGGCAGGCTGAGCCTGTGGTTAATTCTTCTTCCTGATGGGAAAATTGAGTGACCTGTGCCTGTCCCAACACCAAGAGCTAGTCTCTCATTGGTTCCCCGTCTTCCCGTTCATCCTCAGGACAAATTGCAACCTGTACGGAACAGGAGGTTAAAGGTGCTGATGCTCCAAGTAGGGAGATTGCTAGTAAAGTGGCTGGAATGGCGAACCCGAGCACAAGGAGATGAGAAATGCGGTGCGTTTTAGAAACCTTTCCCCATCACACGGTGTACCATCTTCTGGGTTTCTCATGCATGTTTTCGATGTAGGAAGATGCCCTTGAACCTGGAGATTTGGGACCCATGCGATGGGTAGCACGCAGTATTACTTTAAAGGGTCTGCGTTTGCTCACCCAACCTCACCAAACCTCTCAGCCCCAAGAGTGTCCACCCTTATGTCTCATCCAGCTGTGGGTCTAGATATGGTCAATGCAGGTTGCATCACAGCCCCTGAACGAATTGTGTAAGAATTTCTCTCTCTTTCCCTGTCTTTGTTTCATGGGTTTTTAAAAGTAATTTATTTTTATAATGGGGTTTAGCTGCTTTTCACGGCCGTGTTTACGCCGCCTTACACACACTTGACACACTAACAGAGAGATATCAATACATAGGTTTTAAGATTATTACTAGTCAGATATATTCTTGTGCGGTGAATCGGGCGTGTTGAGTCCAGTTCTCTGAGCAAGGAGTAGGTCTTGTCTATTCCATGTTGGGTTTATGGAACGGTATCTGAGCTAATTTGAAACTCTTGTTTTATGTATCACCCCACCTCACCTTTCCCGTTAAGCAGCCATAGTGTGTTTTCTGCATGTGTGACTCTGTTCTGTTTTGTAATTCAGTTCAAGTGTAACGGCTTTTACATTCCCTCTATAAGTGACACCTTATGAGAAGTGTCCTTTTCTGTGTGACTTATTTCACTTAGAATCGTCTTACCTAAATCCACTCATCATGCTGCTACTAGCCTTATGACATTGATTTCATGGCTGAGTGATATTCCATTGTACATAAGGACCACAATTTTTTATCCATTTTTCGCTTTCCTGGGATATTTAAGGTGGAATGAAGTGGAGGTCCTTGTCAACAGAGCAGCCCTAAACTTTGGGGTGCTTGTGTCTTGCTGATTTTCAATTTTCCCACTTTATCCCCCCATGCGTGGAAGTGCCCTATGCTCTCTAAGCTGTGTTTTTTAGATGTTTCAGGACACACCGTACACTTCTCCAGAGTGGCTGTTGGCAATTTACATCCCGCCCATCAGTGTAGCAAGGCTCCCATTTCTCCATGGCCTGTCCTGCATTTCTGGTTTTGACAACTTTTTCAGCATGTCCCTTTTGACCGATGGGAAGCGAGACTTCTTTGTAGCGCTGATTTGCCTTTCCAGGTTGCTTGGTTGGCCAAAAAGGGCGTATGCGTTTTTTCCTGAATATATTCAGGAAAAAACGCATACGCCCTTTTTGGCCAAGGGCATCATTGTCAACGTTTTGCCGCTTTTCATGTGCTTTAAAGGCGATTCGAATCTACCTCCTGAAATCTGTTTCCTGCAATTCTGCCTTGATTTCAAATCCTCTTCTTTGCCTTCCCTCAATATATTTGTGGACGAGAGTTATCATTTATAACTCTGCAGGTTTGTGAATTGCAGTGCCCTGAAGCTCCATTTTACAAGTCGGTTTTTTGGGAGCCGGCCGCAAAAGCGCAGGATGGCTTCAGGCCCTGTTCTGGTTCCGGGGGGCAGGCTGAGCCTGTGGTTAATTCTTCTTCCTGATGGGAAAATTGAGTGACCTGTGCCTGTCCCAACACCAAGAGCTAGTCTCTCATTGGTTCCCCGTCTTCCCGTTCATCCTCAGGACAAATTGCAACCTGTACGGAACAGGAGGTTAAAGGTGCTGATGCTCCAAGTAGGGAGATTGCTAGTAAAGTGGCTGGAATGGCGAACCCGAGCACAAGGAGATGAGAAATGCGGTGCGTTTTAGAAACCTTTCCCCATCACACGGTGTACCATCTTCTGGGTTTCTCATGCATGTTTTCGATGTAGGAAGATGCCCTTGAACCTGGAGATTTGGGACCCATGCGATGGGTAGCACGCAGTATTACTTTAAAGGGTCTGCGTTTGCTCACCCAACCTCACCAAACCTCTCAGCCCCAAGAGTGTCCACCCTTATGTCTCATCCAGCTGTGGGTCTAGATATGGTCAATGCAGGTTGCATCACAGCCCCTGAACGAATTGTGTAAGAATTTCTCTCTCTTTCCCTGTCTTTGTTTCATGGGTTTTTAAAAGTAATTTATTTTTATAATGGGGTTTAGCTGCTTTTCACGGCCGTGTTTATGCCGCCTTACACACACTTGACACACTAACAGAGAGATATCAATACATAGGTTTTAAGATTATTACTAGTCAGATATATTCTTGTGCGGTGAATCGGGCGTGTTGAGTCCAGTTCTCTGAGCAAGGAGTAGGTCTTGTCTATTCCATGTTGGGTTTATGGAACGGTATCTGAGCTAATTTGAAACTCTTGTTTTATGTATCACCCCACCTCACCTTTCCCGTTAAGCAGCCATAGTGTGTTTTCTGCATGTGTGACTCTGTTCTGTTTTGTAATTCAGTTCAAGTGTAACGGTTTTTACATTCCCTCTATAAGTGACACCTTATGAGAAGTGTCCTTTTCTGTGTGACTTATTTCACTTAGAATCGTCTTACCTAAATCCACTCCTCATGCTGCTACTAGCCTTATGACATTGATTTCATGGCTGAGTGATATTCCATTGTACATAAGGACCACAACTTTTTATCCATTTTTCGCTTTCCTGCGATATTTAAGGTGGAAGGAAGTGGAGGTCCTTGTCAACAGAGCAGCCCTAAACTTTCAGGTGCTTGTGTCTTGCTGATTTTCAATTTTCCCACTTTATCCCCCCATGCGTAGAAGTGCCCTATGCTCTCTAAGCTGTGTTTTTTAGATGTTTCAGGACACACCGTACACTTCTCCAGAGTGGCTGTTGGCAATTTACATCCCGCCCATCAGTGTAGCAAGGCTTCCATTTCTCCATGGCCTGTCCTGCATTTCTGGTTTTGACACCTTTTTCAGCATGTCCCTTTTGACCGATGGGAAGCGAGACTTCTTTGTAGCGCTGATTTGCCTTTCCAGGTTGCTTGGTTGGCCAAAAAGGGCGTATGCGTTTTTTCCTGAATATATTCAGGAAAAAACGCATACGCCCTTTTTGGCCAAGGGCATCATTGTCAACGTTTTGCCGCTTTTCATGTGCTTTAAAGGCGATTCGAATCTACCTCCTGAAATCTGTTTCCTGCAATTCTGCCTTGATTTCAAATCCTCTTCTTTGCCTTCCCTCAATATATTTGTGGACGAGAGTTATCATTTATAATTCTGCAGGTTTGTGAATTGCAGTGCCCTGAAGCTCCATTTTACAAGTCGCTTTTTTGGGAGTCGGCCGCAAAAGCGCAGGATGGCTTCAGGCCCTGTTCTGGTTCCGGGGGGCAGGCTGAGCCTGTGGTTAATTCTTCTTCCTGATGGGAAAATTGAGTGACCTGTGCCTGTCCCAACACCAAGAGCTAGTCTCTCATTGGTTCCCCGTCTTCCCGTTCATCCTCAGGACAAATTGCAACCTGTACGGAACAGGAGGTTAAAGGTGCTGATGCTCCAAGTAGGGAGATTGCTAGTAAAGTGGCTGGAATGGCGAACCCGAGCACAAGGAGATGAGAAATGCGGTGCGTTTTAGAAACCTTTCCCCATCACACGGTGTACCATCTTCTGGGTTTCTCATGCATGTTTTCGATGTAGGAAGATGCCCTTGAACCTGGAGATTTGTGACCCATGCGATGGGTAGCACGCAGTATTACTTTAAAGGGTCTGCGTTTGCTCACCCAACCTCACCAAACCTCTCAGCCCCAAGAGTGTCCACCCTTATGTCTCATCCAGCTGTGGGTCTAGATATGGTCAATGCAGGTTGCATCACAGCCCCTGAACGAATTGTGTAAGAATTTCTCTCTCTTTCCCTGTCTTTGTTTCATGGGTTTTTAAAAGTAATTTATTTTTATAATGGGGTTTAGCTGCTTTTCACGGCCGTGTTTATGCCGCCTTACACACACTTGACACACTAACAGAGAGATATCAATACATAGGTTTTAAGATTATTACTAGTCAGATATATTCTTGTGCGGTGAATCGGGCGTGTTGAGTCCAGTTCTCTGAGCAAGGAGTAGGTCTTGTCTATTCCATGTTGGGTTTATGGAACGGTATCTGAGCTAATTTGAAACTCTTGTTTTATGTATCACCCCACCTCACCTTTCCCGTTAAGCAGCCATAGTGTGTTTTCTGCATGTGTGACTCTGTTCTGTTTTGTAATTCAGTTCAAGTGTAACGGTTTTTACATTCCCTCTATAAGTGACACCTTATGAGAAGTGTCCTTTTCTGTGTGACTTATTTCACTTAGAATCGTCTTACCTAAATCCACTCATCATGCTGCTACTAGCCTTATGACATTGATTTCATGGCTGAGTGATATTCCATTGTACATAAGGACCACAACTTTTTTATCCATTTTTCGCTTTCCTGGGATATTTAAGGTGGAAGGAAGTGGAGGTCCTTGTCAACAGAGCAGCCCTAAACTTTCGGGTGCTTGTGTCTTGCTGATTTTCAATTTTCCCACTTTATCCCCCCATGCGTAGAAGTGCCCTATGCTCTCTAAGCTGTGTTTTTTAGATGTTTCAGGACACACCGTACACTTCTCCAGAGTGGCTGTTGGCAATTTACATCCCGCCCATCAGTGTAGCAAGGCTTCCATTTCTCCATGGCCTGTCCTGTATTTCTGGTTTTGACACCTTTTTCAGCATGTCCCTTTTGACCGATGGGAAGCGAGACTTCTTTGTAGCGCTGATTTGCCTTTCCAGGTTGCTTGGTTGGCCAAAAAGGGCGTATGCGTTTTTTCCTGAATATATTCAGGAAAAAACGCATACGCCCTTTTTGGCCAAGGGCATCATTGTCAACGTTTTGCCGCTTTTCATGTGCTTTAAAAGCGATTCGAATCTACCTCCTGAAATCTGTTTCCTGCAATTCTGCCTTGATTTCAAATCCTCTTCTTTGCCTTCCCTCAATATATTTGTGGACGAGAGTTATCATTTATAATTCTGCAGGTTTGTGAATTGCAGTGCCCTGAAGCTCCATTTTACAAGTCGCTTTTTTGGGAGTCGGCCGCAAAAGCGCAGGATGGCTTCAGGCCCTGTTCTGGTTCCGGGGGGCAGGCTGAGCCTGTGGTTAATTCTTCTTCCTGATGGGAAAATTGAGTGACCTGTGCCTGTCCCAACACCAAGAGCTAGTCTCTCATTGGTTCCCCGTCTTCCCGTTCATCCTCAGGACAAATTGCAACCTGTACGGAACAGGAGGTTAAAGGTGCTGATGCTCCAAGTAGGGAGATTGCTAGTAAAGTGGCTGGAATGGCGAACCCGAGCACAAGGAGATGAGAAATTCGGTGCGTTTTAGAAACCTTTCCCCATCACACGGTGTACCATCTTCTGGGTTTCTCATGCATGTTTTCGATGTAGGAAGATGCCCTTGAACCTGGAGATTTGGGACCCATGCGATGGGTAGCACGCAGTATTACTTTAAAGGGTCTGCGTTTGCTCACCCAACCTCACCAAACCTCTCAGCCCCAAGAGTGTCCACCCTTATGTCTCATCCAGCTGTGGGTCTAGATATGGTCAATCCAGGTTGCATCACAGCCCCTGAACGAATTGTGTAAGAATTTCTCTCTCTTTCCCTGTCTTTGTTTCATGGGTTTTTAAAAGTAATTTATTTTTATAATGGGGTTTAGCTGCTTTTCACGGCCGTGTTTATGCCGCCTTACACACACTTGACACACTAACAGAGAGATATCAATACATAGGTTTTAAGATTATTACTAGTCAGATATATTCTTGTGCGGTGAATCGGGCGTGTTGAGTCCAGTTCTCTGAGCAAGGAGTAGGTCTTGTCTATTCCATGTTGGGTTTATGGAACGGTATCTGAGCTAATTTGAAACTCTTGTTTTATGTATCACCCCACCTCACCTTTCCCGTTAAGCAGCCATAGTGTGTTTTCTGCATGTGTGACTCTGTTCTGTTTTGTAATTCAGTTCAAGTGTAACGGTTTTTACATTCCCTCTATAAGTGACACCTTATGAGAAGTGTCCTTTTCTGTGTGACTTATTTCACTTAGAATCGTCTTACCTAAATCCACTCATCATGCTGCTACTAGCCTTATGACATTGATTTCATGGCTGAGTGATATTCCATTGTACATAAGGACCACAACTTTTTTATCCATTTTTCGCTTTCCTGGGATATTTAAGGTGGAAGGAAGTGGAGGTCCTTGTCAACAGAGCAGCCCTAAACTTTCGGGTGCTTGTGTCTTGCTGATTTTCAATTTTCCCACTTTATCCCCCCATGCGTAGAAGTGCCCTATGCTCTCTAAGCTGTGTTTTTTAGATGTTTCAGGACACACCGTACACTTCTCCAGAGTGGCTGTTGGCAATTTACATCCCGCCCATCAGTGTAGCAAGGCTCCCATTTCTCCATGGCCTGTCCTGCATTTCTGGTTTTGACACCTTTTTCAGCATGTCCCTTTTGACCGATGGGAAGCGAGACTTCTTTGTAGCGCTGATTTGCCTTTCCAGGTTGCTTGGTTGGCCAAAAGGGCGTATGCGTTTTTTCCTGAATATATTCAGGAAAAAACGCATACGCCCTTTTTGGCCAAGGGCATCATTGTCAACGTTTTGCCGCTTTTCATGTGCTTTAAAGGCGATTCGAATCTACCTCCTGAAATCTGTTTCCTGCAATTCTGCCTTGATTTCAAATCCTCTTCTTTGCCTTCCCTCAATATATTTGTGGACGAGAGTTATCATTTATAATTCTGCAGGTTTGTGAATTGCAGTGCCCTGAAGCTCCATTTTACAAGTCGCTTTTTTGGGAGTCGGCCGCAAAAGCGCAGGATGGCTTCAGGCCCTGTTCTGGTTCCGGGGCCAGGCTGAGCCTGTGGTTAATTCTTCTTCCTGATGGGAAAATTGAGTGACCTGTGCCTGTCCCAACACCAAGAGCTAGTCTCTCATTGGTTCCCCGTCTTCCCGTTCATCCTCAGGACAAATTGCAACCTGTACGGAACAGGAGGTTAAAGGTGCTGATGCTCCAAGTAGGGAGATTGCTAGTAAAGTGGCTGGAATGGCGAACCCGAGCACAAGGAGATGAGAAATGCGGTGCGTTTTAGAAACCTTTCCCCATCACACGGTGTACCATCTTCTGGGTTTCTCATGCATGTTTTCGATGTAGGAAGATGCCCTTGAACCTGGAGATTTGGGACCCATGCGATGGGTAGCACGCAGTATTACTTTAAAGGGTCTGCGTTTGCTCACCCAACCTCACCAAACCTCTCAGCCCCAAGAGTGTCCACCCTTATGTCTCATCCAGCTGTGGGTCTAGATATGGTCAATGCAGGTTGCATCACAGCCCCTGAACGAATTGTGTAAGAATTTCTCTCTCTTTCCCTGTCTTTGTTTCATGGGTTTTTAAAAGTAATTTATTTTTATAATGGGGTTTAGCTGCTTTTCACGGCCGTGTTTATGCCGCCTTACACACACTTGACACACTAACAGAGAGATATCAATACATAGGTTTTAAGATTATTACTAGTCAGATATATTCTTGTGCGGTGAATCGGGCGTGTTGAGTCCAGTTCTCTGAGCAAGGAGTAGGTCTTGTCTATTCCATATTGGGTTTATGGAACGGTATCTGAGCTAATTTGAAACTCTTGTTTTATGTATCAGCCCACCTCACCTTTCCCGTTAAGCAGCCATAGTGTGTTTTCTGCATGTGTGACTCTGTTCTGTTTTGTAATTCAGTTCAAGTGTAACGGTTTTTACATTCCCTCTATAAGTGACACCTTATGAGAAGTGTCCTTTTCTGTGTGACTTATTTCACTTAGAATCGTCTTACCTAAATCCACTCATCATGCTGCTACTAGCCTTATGACATTGATTTCATGGCTGAGTGATATTCCATTGTACATAAGGACCACAACTTTTTTATCCATTTTTCGCTTTCCTGGGATATTTAAGGTGGAAGGAAGTGGAGGTCCTTGTCAACAGAGCAGCCCTAAACTTTCGGGTGCTTGTGTCTTGCTGATTTTCAATTTTCCCACTTTATCCCCCCATGCGTAGAAGTGCCCTATGCTCTCTAAGCTGTGTTTTTTAGATGTTTCAGGACACACCGTACACTTCTCCAGAGTGGCTGTTGGCAATTTACATCCCGCCCATCAGTGTAGCAAGGCTTCCATTTCTCCATGGCCTGTCCTGCATTTCTGGTTTTGACACCTTTTTCAGCATGTCCCTTTTGACCGATGGGAAGCGAGACTTCTTTGTAGCGCTGATTTGCCTTTCCAGGTTGCTTGGTTGGCCAAAAAGGGCGTATGCGTTTTTTCCTGAATATATTCAGGAAAAAACGCATACGCCCTTTTTGGCCAAGGGCATCATTGTCAACGTTTTGCCGCTTTTCATGTGCTTTAAAGGCGATTCGAATCTACCTCCTGAAATCTGTTTCCTGCAATTCTGCCTTGATTTCAAATCCTCTTCTTTGCCTTCCCTCAATATATTTGTGGACGAGAGTTATCATTTATAATTCTGCAGGTTTGTGAATTGCAGTGCCCTGAAGCTCCATTTTACAAGTCGCTTTTTTGGGAGTCGGCCGCAAAAGCGCAGGATGGCTTCAGGCCCTGTTCTGGTTCCGGGGGGCAGGCTGAGCCTGTGGTTAATTCTTCTTCCTGATGGGAAAATTGAGTGACCTGTGCCTGTCCCAACACCAAGAGCTAGTCTCTCATTGGTTCCCCGTCTTCCCGTTCATCCTCAGGACAAATTGCAACCTGTACGGAACAGGAGGTTAAAGGTGCTGATGCTCCAAGTAGGGAGATTGCTAGTAAAGTGGCTGGAATGGCGAACCCGAGCACAAGGAGATGAGAAATGCGGTGCGTTTTAGAAACCTTTCCCCATCACACGGTGTACCATCTTCTGGGTTTCTCATGCATGTTTTCGATGTAGGAAGATGCCCTTGAACCTGGAGATTTGGGACCCATGCGATGGGTAGCACGCAGTATTACTTTAAAGGGTCTGCGTTTGCTCACCCAACCTCACCAAACCTCTCAGCCCCAAGAGTGTCCACCCTTATGTCTCATCCAGCTGTGGGTCTAGATATGGTCAATGCAGGTTGCATCACAGCCCCTGAACGAATTGTGTAAGAATTTCTCTCTCTTTCCCTGTCTTTGTTTCATGGGTTTTTAAAAGTAATTTATTTTTATAATGGGGTTTAGCTGCTTTTCACTGCTGTGTTTATGCCGCCTTACACACACTTGACACACTAACTGAGAGATATCAATACATAGGTTTTAAGATTATTACTAGTCAGATATATTCTTGTGCGGTGAATCGGGCGTGTTGAGTCCAGTTCTCTGAGCAAGGAGTAGGTCTTGTCTATTCCATATTGGGTTTATGGAACGGTATCTGAGCTAATTTGAAACTCTTGTTTTATGTATCACCCCACCTCACCTTTCCCGTTAAGCAGCCATAGTGTGTTTTCTGCATGTGTGACTCTGTTCTGTTTTGTAATTCAGTTCAAGTGTAACGGTTTTTACATTCCCTCTATAAGTGACACCTTATGAGAAGTGTCCTTTTCTGTGTGACTTATTTCACTTAGAATCGTCTTACCTAAATCCACTCATCATGCTGCTACTAGTCTTATGACATTGATTTCATGGCTGAGTGATATTCCATTGTACATAAGGACCACAACTTTTTTATCCATTTTTCGCTTTCCTGGGATATTTAAGGTGGAAGGAAGTGGAGGTCCTTGTCAACAGAGCAGCCCTAAACTTTCGGGTGCTTGTGTCTTGCTGATTTTCAATTTTCCCACTTTATCCCCCCATGCGTAGAAGTGCCCTATGCTCTCTAAGCTGTGTTTTTTAGATGTTTCAGGACACACCGTACACTTCTCCAGAGTGGCTGTTGGCAATTTACATCCCGCCCATCAGTGTAGCAAGGCTCCCATTTCTCCATGGCCTGTCCTGCATTTCTGGTTTTGACACCTTTTTCAGCATGTCCCTTTTGACCGATGGGAAGCGAGACTTCTTTGTAGCGCTGATTTGCCTTTCCAGGTTGCTTGGTTGGCCAAAAAGGGCGTATGCGTTTTTTCCTGAATATATTCAGGAAAAAACGCATACGCCCTTTTTGGCCAAGGGCATCATTGTCAACGTTTTGCCGCTTTTCATGTGCTTTAAAGGCGATTCGAATCTACCTCCTGAAATCTGTTTCCTGCAATTCTGCCTTGATTTCAAATCCTCTTCTTTGCCTTCCCTCAATATATTTGTGGACGAGAGTTATCATTTATAACTCTGCAGGTTTGTGAATTGCAGTGCCCTGAAGCTCCATTTTACAAGTCGGTTTTTTGGGAGCCGGCCGCAAAAGCGCAGGATGGCTTCAGGCCCTGTTCTGGTTCCGGGGGGCAGGCTGAGCCTGTGGTTAATTCTTCTTCCTGATGGGAAAATTGAGTGACCTGTGCCTGTCCCAACACCAAGAGCTAGTCTCTCATTGGTTCCCCGTCTTCCCGTTCATCCTCAGGACAAATTGCAACCTGTACGGAACAGGAGGTTAAAGGTGCTGATGCTCCAAGTAGGGAGATTGCTAGTAAAGTGGCTGGAATGGCGAACCCGAGCACAAGGAGATGAGAAATGCGGTGCGTTTTAGAAACCTTTCCCCATCACACGGTGTACCATCTTCTGGGTTTCTCATGCATGTTTTCGATGTAGGAAGATGCCCTTGAACCTGGAGATTTGGGACCCATGCGATGGGTAGCACGCAGTATTACTTTAAAGGGTCTGCGTTTGCTCACCCAACCTCACCAAACCTCTCAGCCCCAAGAGTGTCCACCCTTATGTCTCATCCAGCTGTGGGTCTAGATATGGTCAATGCAGGTTGCATCACAGCCCCTGAACGAATTGTGTAAGAATTTCTCTCTCTTTCCCTGTCTTTGTTTCATGGGTTTTTAAAAGTAATTTATTTTTATAATGGGGTTTAGCTGCTTTTCACGGCCGTGTTTATGCCGCCTTACACACACTTGACACACTAACAGAGAGATATCAATACATAGGTTTTAAGATTATTACTAGTCAGATATATTCTTGTGCGGTGAATCGGGCGTGTTGAGTCCAGTTCTCTGAGCAAGGAGTAGGTCTTGTCTATTCCATGTTGGGTTTATGGAACGGTATCTGAGCTAATTTGAAACTCTTGTTTTATGTATCACCCCACCTCACCTTTCCCGTTAAGCAGCCATAGTGTGTTTTCTGCATGTGTGACTCTGTTCTGTTTTGTAATTCAGTTCAAGTGTAACGGTTTTTACATTCCCTCTATAAGTGACACCTTATGAGAAGTGTCCTTTTCTGTGTGACTTATTTCACTTAGAATCGTCTTACCTAAATCCACTCCTCATGCTGCTACTAGCCTTATGACATTGATTTCATGGCTGAGTGATATTCCATTGTACATAAGGACCACAACTTTTTTATCCATTTTTCGCTTTCCTGGGATATTTAAGGTGGAAGGAAGTGGAGGTCCTTGTCAACAGAGCAGCCCTAAACTTTCGGGTGCTTGTGTCTTGCTGATTTTCAATTTTCCCACTTTATCCCCCCATGCGTAGAAGTGCCCTATGCTCTCTAAGCTGTGTTTTTTAGATGTTTCAGGACACACCGTACACTTCTCCAGAGTGGCTGTTGGCAATTTACATCCCGCCCATCAGTGTAGCAAGGCTTCCATTTCTCCATGGCCTGTCCTGCATTTCTGGTTTTGACACCTTTTTCAGCATGTCCCTTTTGACCGATGGGAAGCGAGACTTCTTTGTAGCGCTGATTTGCCTTTCCAGGTTGCTTGGTTGGCCAAAAAGGGCGTATGCGTTTTTTCCTGAATATATTCAGGAAAAAACGCATACGCCCTTTTTGGCCAAGGGCATCATTGTCAACGTTTTGCCGCTTTTCATGTGCTTTAAAGGCGATTCGAATCTACCTCCTGAAATCTGTTTCCTGCAATTCTGCCTTGATTTCAAATCCTCTTCTTTGCCTTCCCTCAATATATTTGTGGACGAGAGTTATCATTTATAATTCTGCAGGTTTGTGAATTGCAGTGCCCTGAAGCTCCATTTTACAAGTCGCTTTTTTGGGAGTCGGCCGCAAAAGCGCAGGATGGCTTCAGGCCCTGTTCTGGTTCCGGGGGGCAGGCTGAGCCTGTGGTTAATTCTTCTTCCTGATGGGAAAATTGAGTGACCTGTGCCTGTCCCAACACCAAGAGCTAGTCTCTCATTGGTTCCCCGTCTTCCCGTTCATCCTCAGGACAAATTGCAACCTGTACGGAACAGGAGGTTAAAGGTGCTGATGCTCCAAGTAGGGAGATTGCTAGTAAAGTGGCTGGAATGGCGAACCCGAGCACAAGGAGATGAGAAATGCGGTGCGTTTTAGAAACCTTTCCCCATCACACGGTGTACCATCTTCTGGGTTTCTCATGCATGTTTTCGATGTAGGAAGATGCCCTTGAACCTGGAGATTTGGGACCCATGCGATGGGTAGCACGCAGTATTACTTTAAAGGGTCTGCGTTTGCTCACCCAACCTCACCAAACCTCTCAGCCCCAAGAGTGTCCACCCTTATGTCTCATCCAGCTGTGGGTCTAGATATGGTCAATGCAGGTTGCATCACAGCCCCTGAACGAATTGTGTAAGAATTTCTCTCTCTTTCCCTGTCTTTGTTTCATGGGTTTTTAAAAGTAATTTATTTTTATAATGGGGTTTAGCTGCTTTTCACGGCCGTGTTTACGCCGCCTTACACACACTTGACACACTAACAGAGAGATATCAATACATAGGTTTTAAGATTATTACTAGTCAGATATATTCTTGTGCGGTGAATCGGGCGTGTTGAGTCCAGTTCTCTGAGCAAGGAGTAGGTCTTGTCTATTCCATGTTGGGTTTATGGAACGGTATCTGAGCTAATTTGAAACTCTTGTTTTATGTATCACCCCACCTCACCTTTCCCGTTAAGCAGCCATAGTGTGTTTTCTGCATGTGTGACTCTGTTCTGTTTTGTAATTCAGTTCAAGTGTAACGGTTTTTACATTCCCTCTATAAGTGACACCTTATGAGAAGTGTCCTTTTCTGTGTGACTTATTTCACTTAGAATCGTCTTACCTAAATCCACTCATCATGCTGCTACTAGCCTTATGACATTGATTTCATGGCTGAGTGATATTCCATTGTACATAAGGACCACAACTTTTTTATCCATTTTTCGCTTTCCTGGGATATTTAAGGTGGAAGGAAGTGGAGGTCCTTGTCAACAGAGCAGCCCTAAACTTTCGGGTGCTTGTGTCTTGCTGATTTTCAATTTTCCCACTTTATCCCCCCATGCGTAGAAGTGCCCTATGCTCTCTAAGCTGTGTTTTTTAGATGTTTCAGGACACACCGTACACTTCTCCAGAGTGGCTGTTGGCAATTTACATCCCGCCCATCAGTGTAGCAAGGCTTCCATTTCTCCATGGCCTGTCCTGCATTTCTGGTTTTGACACCTTTTTCAGCATGTCCCTTTTGACCGATGGGAAGCGAGACTTCTTTGTAGCGCTGATTTGCCTTTCCAGGTTGCTTGGTTGGCCAAAAAGGGCGTATGCGTTTTTTCCTGAATATATTCAGGAAAAAACGCATACGCCCTTTTTGGCCAAGGGCATCATTGTCAACGTTTTGCCGCTTTTCATGTGCTTTAAAGGCGATTCGAATCTACCTCCTGAAATCTGTTTCCTGCAATTCTGCCTTGATTTCAAATCCTCTTCTTTGCCTTCCCTCAATATATTTGTGGACGAGAGTTATCATTTATAATTCTGCAGGTTTGTGAATTGCAGTGCCCTGAAGCTCCATTTTACAAGTCGCTTTTTTGGGAGTCGGCCGCAAAAGCGCAGGATGGCTTCAGGCCCTGTTCTGGTTCCGGGGGGCAGGCTGAGCCTGTGGTTAATTCTTCTTCCTGATGGGAAAATTGAGTGACCTGTGCCTGTCCCAACACCAAGAGCTAGTCTCTCATTGGTTCCCCGTCTTCCCGTTCATCCTCAGGACAAATTGCAACCTGTACGGAACAGGAGGTTAAAGGTGCTGATGCTCCAAGTAGGGAGATTGCTAGTAAAGTGGCTGGAATGGCGAACCCGAGCACAAGGAGATGAGAAATGCGGTGCGTTTTAGAAACCTTTCCCCATCACACGGTGTACCATCTTCTGGGTTTCTCATGCATGTTTTCGATGTAGGAAGATGCCCTTGAACCTGGAGATTTGGGACCCATGCGATGGGTAGCACGCAGTATTACTTTAAAGGGTCTGCGTTTGCTCACCCAACCTCACCAAACCTCTCAGCCCCAAGAGTGTCCACCCTTATGTCTCATCCAGCTGTGGGTCTAGATATGGTCAATGCAGGTTGCATCACAGCCCCTGAACGAATTGTGTAAGAATTTCTCTCTCTTTCCCTGTCTTTGTTTCATGGGTTTTTAAAAGTAATTTATTTTTATAATGGGGTTTAGCTGCTTTTCACGGCCGTGTTTATGCCGCCTTACACACACTTGACACACTAACAGAGAGATATCAATACATAGGTTTTAAGATTATTACTAGTCAGATATATTCTTGTGCGGTGAATCGGGCGTGTTGAGTCCAGTTCTCTGAGCAAGGAGTAGGTCTTGTCTATTCCATGTTGGGTTTATGGAACGGTATCTGAGCTAATTTGAAACTCTTGTTTTATGTATCACCCCACCTCACCTTTCCCGTTAAGCAGCCATAGTGTGTTTTCTGCATGTGTGACTCTGTTCTGTTTTGTAATTCAGTTCAAGTGTAACGGTTTTTACATTCCCTCTATAAGTGACACCTTATGAGAAGTGTCCTTTTCTGTGTGACTTATTTCACTTAGAATCGTCTTACCTAAATCCACTCATCATGCTGCTACTAGCCTTATGACATTGATTTCATGGCTGAGTGATATTCCATTGTACATAAGGACCACAACTTTTTTATCCATTTTTCGCTTTCCTGGGATATTTAAGGTGGAAGGAAGTGGAGGTCCTTGTCAACAGAGCAGCCCTAAACTTTCGGGTGCTTGTGTCTTGCTGATTTTCAATTTTCCCACTTTATCCCCCCATGCGTAGAAGTGCCCTATGCTCTCTAAGCTGTGTTTTTTAGATGTTTCAGGACACACCGTACACTTCTCCAGAGTGGCTGTTGGCAATTTACATCCCGCCCATCAGTGTAGCAAGGCTTCCATTTCTCCATGGCCTGTCCTGCATTTCTGGTTTTGACACCTTTTTCAGCATGTCCCTTTTGACCGATGGGAAGCGAGACTTCTTTGTAGCGCTGATTTGCCTTTCCAGGTTGCTTGGTTGGCCAAAAAGGGCGTATGCGTTTTTTCCTGAATATATTCAGGAAAAAACGCATACGCCCTTTTTGGCCAAGGGCATCATTGTCAACGTTTTGCCGCTTTTCATGTGCTTTAAAGGCGATTCGAATCTACCTCCTGAAATCTGTTTCCTGCAATTCTGCCTTGATTTCAAATCCTCTTCTTTGCCTTCCCTCAATATATTTGTGGACGAGAGTTATCATTTATAATTCTGCAGGTTTGTGAATTGCAGTGCCCTGAAGCTCCATTTTACAAGTCACTTTTTTGGGAGTCGGCCGCAAAAGCGCAGGATGGCTTCAGGCCCTGTTCTGGTTCCGGGGGGCAGGCTGAGCCTGTGGTTAATTCTTCTTCCTGATGGGAAAATTGAGTGACCTGTGCCTGTCCCAACACCAAGAGCTAGTCTCTCATTGGTTCCCCGTCTTCCCGTTCATCCTCAGGACAAATTGCAACCTGTACGGAACAGGAGGTTAAAGGTGCTGATGCTCCAAGTAGGGAGATTGCTAGTAAAGTGGCTGGAATGGCGAACCCGAGCACAAGGAGATGAGAAATGCGGTGCGTTTTAGAAACCTTTCCCCATCACACGGTGTACCATCTTCTGGGTTTCTCATGCATGTTTTCGATGTAGGAAGATGCCCTTGAACCTGGAGATTTGGGACCCATGCGATGGGTAGCACGCAGTATTACTTTAAAGGGTCTGCGTTTGCTCACCCAACCTCACCAAACCTCTCAGCCCCAAGAGTGTCCACCCTTATGTCTCATCCAGCTGTGGGTCTAGATATGGTCAATGCAGGTTGCATCACAGCCCCTGAACGAATTGTGTAAGAATTTCTCTCTCTTTCCCTGTCTTTGTTTCATGGGTTTTTAAAAGTAATTTATTTTTATAATGGGGTTTAGCTGCTTTTCACGGCTGTGTTTATGCCGCCTTACACACACTTGACACACTAACAGAGAGATATCAATACATAGGTTTTAAGATTATTACTAGTCAGATATATTCTTGTGCGGTGAATCGGGCGTGTTGAGTCCAGTTCTCTGAGCAAGGAGTAGGTCTTGTCTATTCCATATTGGGTTTATGGAACGGTATCTGAGCTAATTTGAAACTCTTGTTTTATGTATCAGCCCACCTCACCTTTCCCGTTAAGCAGCCATAGTGTGTTTTCTGCATGTGTGACTCTGTTCTGTTTTGTAATTCAGTTCAAGTGTAACGGTTTTAACATTCCCTCTATAAGTGACACCTTATGAGAAGTGTCCTTTTCTGTGTGACTTATTTCACTTAGAATCGTCTTACCTAAATCCACTCATCATGCTGCTACTAGCCTTATGACATTGATTTCATGGCTGAGTGATATTCCATTGTACATAAGGACCACAACTTTTTTATCCATTTTTCGCTTTCCTGGGATATTTAAGGTGGAAGGAAGTGGAGGTCCTTGTCAACAGAGCAGCCCTAAACTTTCGGGTGCTTGTGTCTTGCTGATTTTCAATTTTCCCACTTTATCCACCCATGCGTAGAAGTGCCCTATGCTCTCTAAGCTGTGTTTTTTAGATGTTTCAGGACACACCGTACACTTCTCCAGAGTGGCTGTTGGCAATTTACATCCCGCCCATCAGTGTAGCAAGGCTCCCATTTCTCCATGGCCTGTCCTGCATTTCTGGTTTTGACACCTTTTTCAGCATGTCCCTTTTGACCGATGGGAAGCGAGACTTCTTTGTAGCGCTGATTTGCCTTTCCAGGTTGCTTGGTTGGCCAAAAAGGGCGTATGCGTTTTTTCCTGAATATATTCAGGAAAAAACGCATACGCCCTTTTTGGCCAAGGGCATCATTGTCAACGTTTTGCCGCTTTTCATGTGCTTTAAAGGCGATTCGAATCTACCTCCTGAAATCTGTTTCCTGCAATTCTGCCTTGATTTCAAATCCTCTTCTTTGCCTTCCCTCAATATATTTGTGGACGAGAGTTATCATTTATAATTCTGCAGGTTTGTGAATTGCAGTGCCCTGAAGCTCCATTTTACAAGTCGCTTTTTTGGGAGTCGGCCGCAAAAGCGCAGGATGGCTTCAGGCCCTGTTCTGGTTCCGGGGGGCAGGCTGAGCCTGTGGTTAATTCTTCTTCCTGATGGGAAAATTGAGTGACCTGTGCCTGTCCCAACACCAAGAGCTAGTCTCTCATTGGTTCCCCGTCTTCCCGTTCATCCTCAGGACAAATTGCAACCTGTACGGAACAGGAGGTTAAAGGTGCTGATGCTCCAAGTAGGGAGATTGCTAGTAAAGTGGCTGGAATGGCGAACCCGAGCACAAGGAGATGAGAAATGCGGTGCGTTTTAGAAACCTTTCCCCATCACACGGTGTACCATCTTCTGGGTTTCTCATGCATGTTTTCGATGTAGGAAGATGCCCTTGAACCTGGAGATTTGGGACCCATGCGATGGGTAGCACGCAGTATTACTTTAAAGGGTCTGCGTTTGCTCACCCAACCTCACCAAACCTCTCAGCCCCAAGAGTGTCCACCCTTATGTCTCATCCAGCTGTGGGTCTAGATATGGTCAATGCAGGTTGCATCACAGCCCCTGAACGAATTGTGTAAGAATTTCTCTCTCTTTCCCTGTCTTTGTTTCATGGGTTTTTAAAAGTAATTTATTTTTATAATGGGGTTTAGCTGCTTTTCACTGCTGTGTTTATGCCGCCTTACACACACGTGACACACTAACAGAGAGATATCAATACATAGGTTTTAAGATTATTAGTAGTCAGATATATTCTTGTGCGGTGAATCGGGCGTGTTGAGTCCAGTTCTCTGAGCAAGGAGTAGGTCTTGTCTATTCCATATTGGGTTTATGGAACGGTATCTGAGCTAATTTGAAACTCTTGTTTTATGTATCACCCCACCTCACCTTTCCCGTTAAGCAGCCATAGTGTGTTTTCTGCATGTGTGACTCTGTTCTGTTTTGTAATTCAGTTCAAGTGTAACGGTTTTTACATTCCCTCTATAAGTGACACCTTATGAGAAGTGTCCTTTTCTGTGTGACTTATTTCACTTAGAATCGTCTTACCTAAATCCACTCATCATGCTGCTACTAGCCTTATGACATTGATTTCATGGCTGAGTGATATTCCATTGTACATAAGGACCACAACTTTTTTATCCATTTTTCGCTTTCCTGGGATATTTAAGGTGGAATGAAGTGGAGGTCCTTGTCAACAGAGCAGCCCTAAACTTTGGGGTGCTTGTGTCTTGCTGATTTTCAATTTTCCCACTTTATCCCCCCATGTGTGGAAGTGCCCTATGCTCTCTAAGCTGTGTTTTTTAGATGTTTCAGGACACACCGTACACTTCTCCAGAGTGGCTGTTGGCAATTTACATCCCGCCCATCAGTGTAGCAAGGCTCCCATTTCTCCATGGCCTGTCCTGCATTTCTGGTTTTGACACTTTTTTCAGCATGGCCCTTTTGACCGATGGGAAGCGAGACTTCTTTGTAGCGCTGATTTGCCTTTCCAGGTTGCTTGGTTGGCCAAAAAGGGCGTATGCGTTTTTTCCTGAATATATTCAGGAAAAAACGCATACGCCCTTTTTGGCCAAGGGCATCATTGTCAACGTTTTGCCGCTTTTCATGTGCTTTAAAGGCGATTCGAATCTACCTCCTGAAATCTGTTTCCTGCAATTCTGCCTTGATTTCAAATCCTCTTCTTTGCCTTCCCTCAATATATTTGTGGACGAGAGTTATCATTTATAACTCTGCAGGTTTGTGAATTGCAGTGCCCTGAAGCTGCATTTTACAAGTCGCTTTTTTGGGAGCCGGCCGCAAAAGCGCAGGATGGCTTCAGGCCCTGTTCTGGTTCCGGGGAGCAGGCTGAGCCTGTGGTTAATTCTTCTTCCTGATGGGAAAATAGAGTGACCTGTGCCTGTCCCAACACCAAGAGCTAGTCTCTCATTGGTTTCCCGTCTTCCCGTTCATCCTCAGGACAAATTGCAACCTGTACGGAACAGGAGGTTAAAGGTGCTGATGCTCCAAGTAGGGAGATTGCTAGTAAAGTGGCTGGAATGGCGAACACGAGCACAAGGAGGTGAGAAATGAGGTGCGTTTTAGAAACCTTTCCCCATCACACGGTGTACCATCTTCTGGGTTTCTCATGCATGTTTTCGATGTAGGAAGATGCCCTTGAACCTGGAGATTTGGGACCCATGCGATGGGTAGCACGCAGTATTACTTTAAAGGGTCTGCGTTTGCTCACCCAACCTCACCAAACCTCTCAGCCCCAAGAGTGTCCACCCTTATGTCTCATCCAGCTGTGGGTCTAGATATGGTCAATCCAGGTTGCATCACAGCCCCCGAACGAATTGTGTAAGAATTTCTCTCTCTTTCCTTGTCTTTGTTTCATGGGTTTTTAAAAGTAATTTATTTTTATAATGGGGTTTAGCTGCTTTTCACGGCCGTGTTTATGCCGCCTTACACACACTTGACACACTAACAGAGAGATATCAATACATAGGTTTTAAGATTATTACTAGTCAGATATATTCTTGTGCGGTGAATCGGGCGTGTTGAGTCCAGTTCTCTGAGCAAGGAGTAGGTCTTGTCTATTCCATATTGGGTTTATGGAACGGTATCTGAGCTAATTTGAAACTCTTGTTTTATGTATCACCCCACCTCACCTTTCCCGTTAAGCAGCCATAGTGTGTTTTCTGCATGTGTGACTCTGTTCTGTTTTGTAATTCAGTTCAAGTGTAACGGTTTTTACATTCCCTCTATAAGTGACACCTTATGAGAAGTGTCCTTTTCTGTGTGACTTATTTCACTTAGAATCGTCTTACCTAAATCCACTCATCATGCTGCTACTAGCCTTATGACATTGATTTCATGGCTGAGTGATATTCCATTGTACATAAGGACCACAACTTTTTTATCCATTTTTCGCTTTCCTGGGATATTTAAGGTGGAATGAAGTGGAGGTCCTTGTCAACAGAGCAGCCCTAAACTTTGGGGTGCTTGTGTCTTGCTGATTTTCAATTTTCCCACTTTATCCCCCCATGTGTGGAAGTGCCCTATGTTCTCTAAGCTGTGTTTTTTAGATGTTTCAGGACACACCGTACACTTCTCCAGAGTGGCTGTTGGCAATTTACATCCCGCCCATCAGTGTAGCAAGGCTCCCATTTCTCCATGGCCTGTCCTGCATTTCTGGTTTTGACACTTTTTTCAGCATGGCCCTTTTGACCGATGGGAAGCGAGACTTCTTTGTAGCGCTGATTTGCCTTTCCAGGTTGCTTGGTTGGCCAAAAAGGGCGTATGCGTTTTTTCCTGAATATATTCAGGAAAAAACGCATACGCCCTTTTTGGCCAAGGGCATCATTGTCAACGTTTTGCCGCTTTTCATGTGCTTTAAAGGCGATTCGAATCTACCTCCTGAAATCAGTTTCCTGCAATTCTGCCTTGATTTCAAATCCTCTTCTTTGCCTTCCCTCAATATATTTGTGGACGAGAGTTATCATTTATAACTCTGCAGGTTTGTGAATTGCAGTGCCCTGAAGCTGCATTTTACAAGTCGCTTTTTTGGGAGCCGGCCGCAAAAGCGCAGGATGGTTTCAGGCCCTGTTCTGGTTCCGGGGGGCAGGCTGAGCCTGTGGTTAATTCTTCTTCCTGATGGGAAAATAGAGTGACCTGTGCCTGTCCCAACACCAAGAGCTAGTCTCTCATTGGTTTCCCGTCTTCCCGTTCATCCTCAGGACAAATTGCAACCTGTACGGAACAGGAGGTTAAAGGTGCTGATGCTCCAAGTAGGGAGATTGCTAGTAAAGTGGCTGGAATGGCGAACACGAGCACAAGGAGGTGAGAAATGAGGTGCGTTTTAGAAACCTTTCCCCATCACACGGTGTACCATCTTCTGGGTTTCTCATGCATGTTTTCGATGTAGGAAGATGCCCTTGAACCTGGAGATTTGGGACCCATGCGATGGGTAGCACGCAGTATTACTTTAAAGGGTCTGCGTTTGCTCACCCAACCTCACCAAACCTCTCAGCCCCAAGAGTGTCCACCCTTATGTCTCATCCAGCTGTGGGTCTAGATATGGTCAATGCAGGTTGCATCACAGCCCCTGAACGAATTGTGTAAGAATTTCTCTCTCTTTCCCTGTCTTTGTTTCATGGGTTTTTAAAAGTAATTTATTTTTATAATGGGGTTTAGCTGCTTTTCACGGCTGTGTTTATGCCGCCTTACACACACTTGACACACTAACAGAGAGATATCAATACATAGGTTTTAAGATTATTACTAGTCAGATATATTCTTGTGCGGTGAATCGGGCGTGTTGAGTCCAGTTCTCTGAGCAAGGAGTAGGTCTTGTCTATTCCATATTGGGTTTATGGAACGGTATCTGAGCTAATTTGAAACTCTTGTTTTATGTATCAGCCCACCTCACCTTTCCCGTTAAGCAGCCATAGTGTGTTTTCTGCATGTGTGACTCTGTTCTGTTTTGTAATTCAGTTCAAGTGTAACGGTTTTTACATTCCCTCTATAAGTGACACCTTATGAGAAGTGTCCTTTTCTGTGTGACTTATTTCACTTAGAATCGTCTTACCTAAATCCACTCATCATGCTGCTACTAGCCTTATGACATTGATTTCATGGCTGAGTGATATTCCATTGTACATAAGGACCACAACTTTTTTATCCATTTTTCGCTTTCCTGGGATATTTAAGGTGGAAGGAAGTGGAGGTCCTTGTCAACAGAGCAGCCCTAAACTTTCGGGTGCTTGTGTCTTGCTGATTTTCAATTTTCCCACTTTATCCCCCCATGCGTAGAAGTGCCCTATGCTCTCTAAGCTGTGTTTTTTAGATGTTTCAGGACACACCGTACACTTCTCCAGAGTGGCTGTTGGCAATTTACATCCCGCCCATCAGTGTAGCAAGGCTCCCATTTCTCCATGTCCTGTCCTGCATTTCTGGTTTTGACACCTTTTTCAGCATGTCCCTTTTGACCGATGGGAAGCGAGACTTCTTTGTAGCGCTGATTTGCCTTTCCAGGTTGCTTGGTTGGCCAAAAAGGGCGTATGCGTTTTTTCCTGAATATATTCAGGAAAAAACGCATACGCCCTTTTTGGCCAAGGGCATCATTGTCAACGTTTTGCCGCTTTTCATGTGCTTTAAAGGCGATTTGAATCTACCTCCTGAAATCTGTTTCCTGCAATTCTGCCTTGATTTCAAATCCTCTTCTTTGCCTTCCCTCAATATATTTGTGGACGAGAGTTATCATTTATAATTCTGCAGGTTTGTGAATTGCAGTGCCCTGAAGCTCCATTTTACAAGTCGCTTTTTTGGGAGTCGGCCGCAAAAGCGCAGGATGGCTTCAGGCCCTGTTCTGGTTCCGGGGGGCAGGCTGAGCCTGTGGTTAATTCTTCTTCCTGATGGGAAAATTGAGTGACCTGTGCCTGTCCCAACACCAAGAGCTAGTCTCTCATTGGTTCCCCGTCTTCCCGTTCATCCTCAGGACAAATTGCAACCTGTACGGAACAGGAGGTTAAAGGTGCTGATGCTCCAAGTAGGGAGATTGCTAGTAAAGTGGCTGGAATGGCGAACCCGAGCACAAGGAGATGAGAAATGCGGTGCGTTTTAGAAACATTTCCCCATCACACGGTGTACCATCTTCTGGGTTTCTCATGCATGTTTTCGATGTAGGAAGATGCCCTTGAACCTGGAGATTTGGGACCCATGCGATGGGTAGCACGCAGTATTACTTTAAAGGGTCTGCGTTTGCTCACCCAACCTCACCAAACCTCTCAGCCCCAAGAGTGTCCACCCTTATGTCTCATCCAGCTGTGGGTCTAGATATGGTCAATGCAGGTTGCATCACAGCCCCTGAACGAATTGTGTAAGAATTTCTCTCTCTTTCCCTGTCTTTGTTTCATGGGTTTTTAAAAGTAATTTATTTTTATAATGGGGTTTAGCTGCTTTTCACGGCTGTGTTTATGCCGCCTTACACACACTTGACACACTAACAGAGAGATATCAATACATAGGTTTTAAGATTATTACTAGTCAGATATATTCTTGTGCGGTGAATCGGGCGTGTTGAGTCCAGTTCTCTGAGCAAGGAGTAGGTCTTGTCTATTCCATATTGGGTTTATGGAACGGTATCTGAGCTAATTTGAAACTCTTGTTTTATGTATCAGCCCACCTCACCTTTCCCGTTAAGCAGCCATAGTGTGTTTTCTGCATGTGTGACTCTGTTCTGTTTTGTAATTCAGTTCAAGTGTAACGGTTTTTACATTCCCTCTATAAGTGACACCTTATGAGAAGTGTCCTTTTCTGTGTGACTTATTTCACTTAGAATCGTCTTACCTAAATCCACTCATCATGCTGCTACTAGCCTTATGACATTGATTTCATGGCTGAGTGATATTCCATTGTACATAAGGACCACAACTTTTTTATCCATTTTTCGCTTTCCTGGGATATTTAAGGTGGAAGGAAGTGGAGGTCCTTGTCAACAGAGCAGCCCTAAACTTTCGGGTGCTTGTGTCTTGCTGATTTTCAATTTTCCCACTTTATCCCCCCATGCGTAGAAGTGCCCTATGCTCTCTAAGCTGTGTTTTTTAGATGTTTCAGGACACACCGTACACTTCTCCAGAGTGGCTGTTGGCAATTTACATCCCGCCCATCAGTGTAGCAAGGCTCCCATTTCTCCATGGCCTGTCCTGCATTTCTGGTTTTGACACCTTTTTCAGCATGTCCCTTTTGACCGATGGGAAGCGAGACTTCTTTGTAGTGCTGATTTGCCTTTCCAGGTTGCTTGGTTGGCCAAAAAGGGCGTATGCGTTTTTTCCTGAATATATTCAGGAAAAAACGCATACGCCCTTTTTGGCCAAGGGCATCATTGTCAACGTTTTGCCGCTTTTCATGTGCTTTAAAGGCGATTCGAATCTACCTCCTGAAATCTGTTTCCTGCAATTCTGCCTTGATTTCAAATCCTCTTCTTTGCCTTCCCTCAATATATTTGTGGACGAGAGTTATCATTTATAATTCTGCAGGTTTGTGAATTGCAGTGCCCTGAAGCTCCATTTTACAAGTCGCTTTTTTGGGAGTCGGCCGCAAAAGCGCAGGATGGCTTCAGGCCCTGTTCTGGTTCCGGGGGGCAGGCTGAGCCTGTGGTTAATTCTTCTTCCTGATGGGAAAATTGAGTGACCTGTGCCTGTCCCAACACCAAGAGCTAGTCTCTCATTGGTTCCCCGTCTTCCCGTTCATCCTCAGGACAAATTGCAACCTGTACGGAACAGGAGGTTAAAGGTGCTGATGCTCCAAGTAGGGAGATTGCTAGTAAAGTGGCTGGAATGGCGAACCCGAGCACAAGGAGATGAGAAATGCGGTGCGTTTTAGAAACCTTTCCCCATCACACGGTGTACCATCTTCTGGGTTTCTCATGCATGTTTTCGATGTAGGAAGATGCCCTTGAACCTGGAGATTTGGGACCCATGCGATGGGTAGCACGCAGTATTACTTTAAAGGGTCTGCGTTTGCTCACCCAACCTCACCAAACCTCTCAGCCCCAAGAGTGTCCACCCTTATGTCTCATCCAGCTGTGGGTCTAGATATGGTCAATGCAGGTTGCATCACAGCCCCTGAACGAATTGTGTAAGAATTTCTCTCTCTTTCCCTGTCTTTGTTTCATGGGTTTTTAAAAGTAATTTATTTTTATAATGGGGTTTAGCTGCTTTTCACGGCTGTGTTTATGCCGCCTTACACACACTTGACACACTAACAGAGAGATATCAATACATAGGTTTTAAGATTATTACTAGTCAGATATATTCTTGTGCGGTGAATCGGGCGTGTTGAGTCCAGTTCTCTGAGCAAGGAGTAGGTCTTGTCTATTCCATATTGGGTTTATGGAACGGTATCTGAGCTAATTTGAAACTCTTGTTTTATGTATCAGCCCACCTCACCTTTCCCGTTAAGCAGCCATAGTGTGTTTTCTGCATGTGTGACTCTGTTCTGTTTTGTAATTCAGTTCAAGTGTAACGGTTTTTACATTCCCTCTATAAGTGACACCTTATGAGAAGTGTCCTTTTCTGTGTGACTTATTTCACTTAGAATCGTCTTACCTAAATCCACTCATCATGCTGCTACTAGCCTTATGACATTGATTTCATGGCTGAGTGATATTCCATTGTACATAAGGACCACAACTTTTTTATCCATTTTTCGCTTTCCTGGGATATTTAAGGTGGAAGGAAGTGGAGGTCCTTGTCAACAGAGCAGCCCTAAACTTTCGGGTGCTTGTGTCTTGCTGATTTTCAATTTTCCCACTTTATCCCCCCATGCGTAGAAGTGCCCTATGCTCTCTAAGCTGTGTTTTTTGGATGTTTCAGGACACACCGTACACTTCTCCAGAGTGGCTGTTGGCAATTTACATCCCGCCCATCAGTGTAGCAAGGCTCCCATTTCTCCATGGCCTGTCCTGCATTTCTGGTTTTGACACCTTTTTCAGCATGTCCCTTTTGACCGATGGGAAGCGAGACTTCTTTGTAGCGCTGATTTGCCTTTCCAGGTTGCTTGGTTGGCCAAAAAGGGCGTATGCGTTTTTTCCTGAATATATTCAGGAAAAAACGCATACGCCCTTTTTGGCCAAGGGCATCATTGTCAACGTTTTGCCGCTTTTCATGTGCTTTAAAGGCGATTTGAATCTACCTCCTGAAATCTGTTTCCTGCAATTCTGCCTTGATTTCAAATCCTCTTCTTTGCCTTCCCTCAATATATTTGTGGACGAGAGTTACCATTTATAATTCTGCAGGTTTGTGAATTGCAGTGCCCTGAAGCTCCATTTTACAAGTCGCTTTTTTGGGAGTCGGCCGCAAAAGCGCAGGATGGCTTCAGGCCCTGTTCTGGTTCCGGGGGGCAGGCTGAGCCTGTGGTTAATTCTTCTTCCTGATGGGAAAATTGAGTGACCTGTGCCTGTCCCAACACCAAGAGCTAGTCTCTCATTGGTTCCCCGTCTTCCCGTTCATCCTCAGGACAAATTGCAACCTGTACGGAACAGGAGGTTAAAGGTGCTGATGCTCCAAGTAGGGAGATTGCTAGTAAAGTGGCTGGAATGGCGAACCCGAGCACAAGGAGATGAGAAATGCGGTGCGTTTTAGAAACCTTTCCCCATCACACGGTGTACCATCTTCTGGGTTTCTCATGCATGTTTTCGATGTAGGAAGATGCCCTTGAACCTGGAGATTTGGGACCCATGCGATGGGTAGCACGCAGTATTACTTTAAAGGGTCTGCGTTTGCTCACCCAACCTCACCAAACCTCTCAGCCCCAAGAGTGTCCACCCTTATGTCTCATCCAGCTGTGGGTCTAGATATGGTCAATGCAGGTTGCATCACAGCCCCTGAACGAATTGTGTAAGAATTTCTCTCTCTTTCCCTGTCTTTGTTTCATGGGTTTTTAAAAGTAATTTATTTTTATAATGGGGTTTAGCTGCTTTTCACTGCTGTGTTTATGCCGCCTTACACACACCTGACACACTAACAGAGAGATATCAATACATAGGTTTTAAGATTATTACTAGTCAGATATATTCTTGTGCGGTGAATCGGGCGTGTTGAGTCCAGTTCTCTGAGCAAGGAGTAGGTCTTGTCTATTCCATATTGGGTTTATGGAACGGTATCTGAGCTAATTTGAAACTCTTGTTTTATGTATCACCCCACCTCACCTTTCCCGTTAAGCAGCCATAGTGTGTTTTCTGCATGTGTGACTCTGTTCTGTTTTGTAATTCAGTTCAAGTGTAACGGTTTTTACATTCCCTCTATAAGTGACACCTTATGAGAAGTGTCCTTTTCTGTGTGACTTATTTCACTTAGAATCGTCTTACCTAAATCCACTCATCATGCTGCTACTAGTCTTATGACATTGATTTCATGGCTGAGTGATATTCCATTGTACATAAGGACCACAACTTTTTTATCCATTTTTCGCTTTCCTGGGATATTTAAGGTGGAATGAAGTGGAGGTCCTTGTCAACAGAGCAGCCCTAAACTTTCGGGTGCTTGTGTCTTGCTGATTTTCAATTTTCCCACTTTATCCCCCCATGCGTAGAAGTGCCCTATGCTCTCTAAGCTGTGTTTTTTAGATGTTTCAGGACACACCGTACACTTCTCCAGAGTGGCTGTTGGCAATTTACATCCCGCCCATCAGTGTAGCAAGGCTCCCATTTCTCCATGGCCTGTCCTGCATTTCTGGTTTTGACACCTTTTTCAGCATGTCCCTTTTGACCGATGGGAAGCGAGACTTCTTTGTAGCGCTGATTTGCCTTTCCAGGTTGCTTGGTTGGCCAAAAAGGGCGTATGCGTTTTTTCCTGAATATATTCAGGAAAAAACGCATACGCCCTTTTTGGCCAAGGGCATCATTGTCAACGTTTTGCCGCTTTTCATGTGCTTTAAAGGCGATTCGAATCTACCTCCTGAAATCTGTTTCCTGCAATTCTGCCTTGATTTCAAATCCTCTTCTTTGCCTTCCCTCAATATATTTGTGGACGAGAGTTATCATTTATAACTCTGCAGGTTTGTGAATTGCAGTGCCCTGAAGCTGCATTTTACAAGTCGCTTTTTTGGGAGTCGGCCGCAAAAGCGCAGGATGGCTTCAGGCCCTGTTCTGGTTCCGGGGGGCAGGCTGAGCCTGTGGTTAATTCTTCTTCCTGATGGGAAAATTGAGTGACCTGTGCCTGTCCCAACACCAAGAGCTAGTCTCTCATTGGTTCCCCGTCTTCCCGTTCATCCTCAGGACAAATTGCAACCTGTACGGAACAGGAGGTTAAAGGTGCTGATGCTCCAAGTAGGGAGATTGCTAGTAAAGTGGCTGGAATGGCGAACCCGAGCACAAGGAGATGAGAAATGCGGTGCATTTTAGAAACCTTTCCCCATCACACGGTGTACCATCTTCTGGGTTTCTCATGCATGTTTTCGATGTAGGAAGATGCCCTTGAACCTGGAGATTTGGGACCCATGTGATGGGTAGCACGCAGTATTACTTTAAAGGGTCTGCGTTTGCTCACCCAACCTCACCAAACCTCTCAGCCCCAAGAGTGTCCACCCTTATGTCTCATCCAGCTGTGGGTCTAGATATGGTCAATGCAGGTTGCATCACAGCCCCTGAACGAATTGTGTAAGAATTTCTCTCTCTTTCCCTGTCTTTGTTTCATGGGTTTTTAAAAGTAATTTATTTTTATAATGGGGTTTAGCTGCTTTTCACGGCTGTGTTTATGCCGCCTTACACACACTTGACACACTAACAGAGAAATATCAATACATAGGTTTTAAGATTATTACTAGTCAGATATATTCTTGTGCGGTGAATCGGGCGTGTTGAGTCCAGTTCTCTGAGCAAGGAGTAGGTCTTGTCTATTACATATTGGGTTTATGGAACGGTATCTGAGCTAATTTGAAACTCTTGTTTTATGTATCACCCCACCTCACCTTTCCCGTTAAGCAGCCATAGTGTGTTTTCTGCATGTGTGACTCTGTTCTGTTTTGTAATTCAGTTCAAGTGTAACGGTTTTTACATTCCCTCTATAAGTGACACCTTATGAGAAGTGTCCTTTTCTGTGTGACTTATTTCACTTAGAATCGTCTTACCTAAATCCACTCATCATGCTGCTACTAGCCTTATGACATTGATTTCATGGCTGAGTGATGTTCCATTCTACATAAGGACCACAACTTTTTTATCCATTTTTCGCTTTCCTGGGATATTTAAGGTGGAATGAAGTGGAGGTCCTTGTCAACAGAGCAGCCCTAAACTTTGGGGTGCTTGTGTCTTGCTGATTTTCAATTTTCCCACTTTATCCCCCCATGTGTGGAAGTGCCCTATGCTCTCTAAGCTGTGTTTTTTAGATGTTTCAGGACACACCGTACACTTCTCCAGAGTGGCTGTTGGCAATTTACATCCCGCCCATCAGTGTAGCAAGGCTCCCATTTCTCCATGGCCTGTCCTGCATTTCTGGTTTTGACACTTTTTTCAGCATGTCCCTTTTGACCGATGGGAAGCGAGACTTCTTTGTAGCGCTGATTTGCCTTTCCAGGTTGCTTGGTTGGCCAAAAAGGGCGTATGCGTTTTTTCCTGAATATATTCAGGAAAAAACGCATACGCCCTTTTTGGCCAAGGGCATCATTGTCAACGTTTTGCCGCTTTTCATGTGCTTTAAAGGCGATTTGAATCTACCTCCTGAAATCTGTTTCCTGCAATTCTGCCTTGATTTCAAATCCTCTTCTTTGCCTTCCCTCAATATATTTGTGGACGAGAGTTATCATTTATAATTCTGCAGGTTTGTGAATTGCAGTGCCCTGAAGCTCCATTTTACAAGTCGCTTTTTTGGGAGTCGGCCGCAAAAGCGCAGGATGGCTTCAGGCCCTGTTCTGGTTCCGGGGGGCAGGCTGAGCCTGTGGTTAATTCTTCTTCCTGATGGGAAAATTGAGTGACCTGTGCCTGTCCCAACACCAAGAGCTAGTCTCTCATTGGTTCCCCGTCTTCCCGTTCATCCTCAGGACAAATTGCAACCTGTACGGAACAGGAGGTTAAAGGTGCTGATGCTCCAAGTAGGGAGATTGCTAGTAAAGTGGCTGGAATGGCGAACCCGAGCACAAGGAGATGAGAAATGCGGTGCGTTTTAGAAACCTTTCCCCATCACACGGTGTACCATCTTCTGGGTTTCTCATGCATGTTTTCGATGTAGGAAGATGCCCTTGAACCTGGAGATTTGGGACCCATGCGATGGGTAGCACGCAGTATTACTTTAAAGGGTCTGCGTTTGCTCACCCAACCTCACCAAACCTCTCAGCCCCAAGAGTGTCCACCCTTATGTCTCATCCAGCTGTGGGTCTAGATATGGTCAATGCAGGTTGCATCACAGCCCCTGAACGAATTGTGTAAGAATTTCTCTCTCTTTCCCTGTCTTTGTTTCATGGGTTTTTAAAAGTAATTTATTTTTATAATGGGGTTTAGCTGCTTTTCACGGCTGTGTTTATGCCGCCTTACACACACTTGACACACTAACAGAGAGATATCAATACATAGGTTTTAAGATTATTACTAGTCAGATATATTCTTGTGCGGTGAATCGGGCGTGTTGAGTCCAGTTCTCTGAGCAAGGAGTAGGTCTTGTCTATTCCATATTGGGTTTATGGAACGGTATCTGAGCTAATTTGAAACTCTTGTTTTATGTATCAGCCCACCTCACCTTTCCCGTTAAGCAGCCATAGTGTGTTTTCTGCATGTGTGACTCTGTTCTGTTTTGTAATTCAGTTCAAGTGTAACGGTTTTTACATTCCCTCTATAAGTGACACCTTATGAGAAGTGTCCTTTTCTGTGTGACTTATTTCACTTAGAATCGTCTTACCTAAATCCACTCATCATGCTGCTACTAGCCTTATGACATTGATTTCATGGCTGAGTGATATTCCATTGTACATAAGGACCACAACTTTTTTATCCATTTTTCGCTTTCCTGGGATATTTAAGGTGGAAGGAAGTGGAGGTCCTTGTCAACAGAGCAGCCCTAAACTTTCGGGTGCTTGTGTCTTGCTGATTTTCAATTTTCCCACTTTATCCCCCCATGCGTAGAAGTGCCCTATGCTCTCTAAGCTGTGTTTTTTAGATGTTTCAGGACACACCGTACACTTCTCCAGAGTGGCTGTTGGCAATTTACATCCCGCCCATCAGTGTAGCAAGGCTCCCATTTCTCCATGGCCTGTCCTGCATTTCTGGTTTTGACACCTTTTTCAGCATGTCCCTTTTGACCGATGGGAAGCGAGACTTCTTTGTAGTGCTGATTTGCCTTTCCAGGTTGCTTGGTTGGCCAAAAAGGGCGTATGCGTTTTTTCCTGAATATATTCAGGAAAAAACGCATACGCCCTTTTTGGCCAAGGGCATCATTGTCAACGTTTTGCCGCTTTTCATGTGCTTTAAAGGCGATTCGAATCTACCTCCTGAAATCTGTTTCCTGCAATTCTGCCTTGATTTCAAATCCTCTTCTTTGCCTTCCCTCAATATATTTGTGGACGAGAGTTATCATTTATAACTCTGCAGGTTTGTGAATTGCAGTGCCCTGAAGCTCCATTTTACAAGTCGCTTTTTTGGGAGTCGGCCGCAAAAGCGCAGGATGGCTTCAGGCCCTGTTCTGGTTCCGGGGGGCAGGCTGAGCCTGTGGTTAATTCTTCTTCCTGATGGGAAAATTGAGTGACCTGTGCCTGTCCCAACACCAAGAGCTAGTCTCTCATTGGTTCCCCGTCTTCCCGTTCATCCTCAGGACAAATTGCAACCTGTACGGAACAGGAGGTTAAAGGTGCTGATGCTCCAAGTAGGGAGATTGCTAGTAAAGTGGCTGGAATGGCGAACCCGAGCACAAGGAGATGAGAAATGCGGTGCATTTTAGAAACCTTTCCCCATCACACGGTGTACCATCTTCTGGGTTTCTCATGCATGTTTTCGATGTAGGAAGATGCCCTTGAACCTGGAGATTTGGGACCCATGTGATGGGTAGCACGCAGTATTACTTTAAAGGGTCTGCGTTTGCTCACCCAACCTCACCAAACCTCTCAGCCCAAAGAGTGTCCACCCTTATGTCTCATCCAGCTGTGGGTCTAGATATGGTCAATGCAGGTTGCATCACAGCCCCTGAACGAATTGTGTAAGAATTTCTCTCTCTTTCCCTGTCTTTGTTTCATGGGTTTTTAAAAGTAATTTATTTTTATAATGGGGTTTAGCTGCTTTTCACGGCTGTGTTTATGCCGCTTTACACACACTTGACACACTAACAGAGAAATATCAATACATAGGTTTTAAGATTATTACTAGTCAGATATATTCTTGTGCGGTGAATCGGGCGTGTTGAGTCCAGTTCTCTGAGCAAGGAGTAGGTCTTGTCTATTACATATTGGGTTTATGGAACGGTATCTGAGCTAATTTGAAACTCTTGTTTTATGTATCACCCCACCTCACCTTTCCCGTTAAGCAGCCATAGTGTGTTTTCTGCATGTGTGACTCTGTTCTGTTTTGTAATTCAGTTCAAGTGTAACGGTTTTTACATTCCCTCTATAAGTGACACCTTATGAGAAGTGTCCTTTTCTGTGTGACTTATTTCACTTAGAATCGTCTTACCTAAATCCACTCATCATGCTGCTACTAGCCTTATGACATTGATTTCATGGCTGAGTGATGTTCCATTCTACATAAGGACCACAACTTTTTTATCCATTTTTCGCTTTCCTGGGATATTTAAGGTGGAATGAAGTGGAGGTCCTTGTCAACAGAGCAGCCCTAAACTTTGGGGTGCTTGTGTCTTGCTGATTTTCAATTTTCCCACTTTATCCCCCCATGTGTGGAAGTGCCCTATGCTCTCTAAGCTGTGTTTTTTAGATGTTTCAGGACACACCGTACACTTCTCCAGAGTGGCTGTTGGCAATTTACATCCCGCCCATCAGTGTAGCAAGGCTCCCATTTCTCCATGGCCTGTCCTGCATTTCTGGTTTTGACACTTTTTTCAGCATGGCCCTTTTGACCGATGGGAAGCGAGACTTCTTTGTAGCGCTGATTTGCCTTTCCAGGTTGCTTGGTTGGCCAAAAAGGGCGTATGCGTTTTTTCCTGAATATATTCAGGAAAAAACGCATACGCCCTTTTTGGCCAAGGGCATCATTGTCAACGTTTTGCCGCTTTTCATGTGCTTTAAAGGCGATTCGAATCTACCTCCTGAAATCAGTTTCCTGCAATTCTGCCTTGATTTCAAATCCTCTTCTTTGCCTTCCCTCAATATATTTGTGGACGAGAGTTATCATTTATAACTCTGCAGGTTTGTGAATTGCAGTGCCCTGAAGCTGCATTTTACAAGTCGCTTTTTTGGGAGCCGGCCGCAAAAGCGCAGGATGGCTTCAGGCCCTGTTCTGGTTCCGGGGGGCAGGCTGAGCCTGTGGTTAATTCTTCTTCCTGATGGGAAAATAGAGTGACCTGTGCCTGTCCCAACACCAAGAGCTAGTCTCTCATTGGTTTCCCGTCTTCCCGTTCATCCTCAGGACAAATTGCAACCTGTACGGAACAGGAGGTTAAAGGTGCTGATGCTCCAAGTAGGGAGATTGCTAGTAAAGTGGCTGGAATGGCGAACACGAGCACAAGGAGGTGAGAAATGAGGTGTGTTTTAGAAACCTTTCCCCATCACACGGTGTACCATCTTCTGGGTTTCTCATGCATGTTTTCGATGTAGGAAGATGCCCTTGAACCTGGAGATTTGGGACCCATGCGATGGGTAGCACGCAGTATTACTTTAAAGGGTCTGCGTTTGCTCACCCAACCTCACCAAACCTCTCAGCCCCAAGAGTGTCCACCCTTATGTCTCATCCAGCTGTGGGTCTAGATATGGTCAATCCAGGTTGCATCACAGCCCCCGAACGAATTGTGTAAGAATTTCTCTCTCTTTCCCTGTCTTTGTTTCATGGGTTTTTAAAAGTAATTTATTTTTATAATGGGGTTTAGCTGCTTTTCACGGCCGTGTTTATGCCGCCTTACACACACTTGACACACTAACAGAGAGATATCAATACATAGGTTTTAAGATTATTACTAGTCAGATATATTCTTGTGCGGTGAATCGGGCGTGTTGAGTCCAGTTCTCTGAGCAAGGAGTAGGTCTTGTCTATTCCATATTGGGTTTATGGAACGGTATCTGAGCTAATTTGAAACTCTTGTTTTATGTATCACCCCACCTCACATTTCCCGTTAAGCAGCCATAGTGTGTTTTCTGCATGTGTGACTCTTTTCTGTTTTGTAATTCAGTTCAAGTGTAACGGTTTTTACATTCCCTCTATAAGTGACACCTTATGAGAAGTGTCCTTTTCTGTGTGACTTATTTCACTTAGAATCGTCTTACCTAAATCCACTCATCATGCTGCTACTAGCCTTATGACATTGATTTCATGGCTGAGTGATATTCCATTGTACATAAGGACCACAACTTTTTTATCCATTTTTCGCTTTCCTGGGATATTTAAGGTGGAAAGAAGTGGAGGTCCTTGTCAACAGAGCAGCCATAAACTTTGGGGTGCTTGTGTCTTGCTGATTTTCAATTTTCCCACTTTATCCCCCCATGTGTGGAAGTGCCCTATGCTCTCTAAGCTGTGTTTTTTAGATGTTTCAGGACACACCGTACACTTCTCCAGAGTGGCTGTTGGCAATTTACATCCCGCCCATCAGTGTAGCAAGGCTCCCATTTCTCCATGGCCTGTCCTGCATTTCTGGTTTTGACACTTTTTTCAGCATGGCCCTTTTGACCGATGGGAAGCGAGACTTCTTTGTAGCGCTGATTTGCCTTTCCAGGTTGCTTGGTTGGCCAAAAAGGGCGTATGCGTTTTTTCCTGAATATATTCAGGAAAAAACGCATACGCCCTTTTTGGCCAAGGGCACCATTGTCAACGTTTTGCCGCTTTTCATGTGCTTTAAAGGCGATTCGAATCTACCTCCTGAAATCTGTTTCCTGCAATTCTGCCTTGATTTCAAATCCTCTTCTTTGCCTTCCCTCAATATATTTGTGGACGAGAGTTATCATTTATAACTCTGCAGATTTGTGAATTGCAGTGCCCTGAAGCTGCATTTTACAAGTCGCTTTTTTGGGAGTCGGCCGCAAAAGCGCAGGATGGCTTCAGGCCCTGTTCTGGTTCCGGGGGGCAGGCTGAGCCTGTGGTTAATTCTTCTTCCTGATGGGAAAATTGAGTGACCTGTGCCTGTCCCAACACCAAGAGCTAGTCTCTCATTGGTTCCCCGTCTTCCCGTTCATCCTCAGGACAAATTGCAACCTGTACGGAACAGGAGGTTAAAGGTGCTGATGCTCCAAGTAGGGAGATTGCTAGTAAAGTGGCTGGAATGGCGAACCCGAGCACAAGGAGATGAGAAATGCGGTGCGTTTTAGAAACCTTTCCCCATCACACGGTGTACCATCTTCTGGGTTTCTCATGCATGTTTTCGATGTAGGAAGATGCCCTTGAACCTGGAGATTTGGGACCCATGCGATGGGTAGCACGCAGTATTACTTTAAAGGGTCTGCGTTTGCTCACCCAACCTCACCAAACCTCTCAGCCCCAAGAGTGTCCACCCTTATGTCTCATCCAGCTGTGGGTCTAGATATGGTCAATGCAGGTTGCATCACAGCCCCTGAACGAATTGTGTAAGAATTTCTCTCTCTTTCCCTGTCTTTGTTTCATGGGTTTTTAAAAGTAATTTATTTTTATAATGGGGTTTAGCTGCTTTTCACGGCTGTGTTTATGCCGCCTTACACACACTTGACACACTAACAGAGAGATATCAATACATAGGTTTTAAGATTATTACTAGTCAGATATATTCTTGTGCGGTGAATCGGGCGTGTTGAGTCCAGTTCTCTGAGCAAGGAGTAGGTCTTGTCTATTCCATATTGGGTTTATGGAACGGTATCTGAGCTAATTTGAAACTCTTGTTTTATGTATCAGCCCACCTCACCTTTCCCGTTAAGCAGCCATAGTGTGTTTTCTGCATGTGTGACTCTGTTCTGTTTTGTAATTCAGTTCAAGTGTAACGGTTTTTACATTCCCTCTATAAGTGACACCTTATGAGAAGTGTCCTTTTCTGTGTGACTTATTTCACTTAGAATCGTCTTACCTAAATCCACTCATCATGCTGCTACTAGCCTTATGACATTGATTTCATGGCTGAGTGATATTCCATTGTACATAAGGACCACAACTTTTTTATCCATTTTTCGCTTTCCTGGGATATTTAAGGTGGAAGGAAGTGGAGGTCCTTGTCAACAGAGCAGCCCTAAACTTTCGGGTGCTTGTGTCTTGCTGATTTTCAATTTTCCCACTTTATCCCCCCATGCGTAGAAGTGCCCTATGCTCTCTAAGCTGTGTTTTTTAGATGTTTCAGGACACACCGTACACTTCTCCAGAGTGGCTGTTGGCAATTTACATCCCGCCCATCAGTGTAGCAAGGCTCCCATTTCTCCATGGCCTGTCCTGCATTTCTGGTTTTGACACCTTTTTCAGCATGTCCCTTTTGACCGATGGGAAGCGAGACTTCTTTGTAGCGCTGATTTGCCTTTCCAGGTTGCTTGGTTGGCCAAAAAGGGCGTATGCGTTTTTTCCTGAATATATTCAGGAAAAAACGCATACGCCCTTTTTGGCCAAGGGCATCATTGTCAACGTTTTGCCGCTTTTCATGTGCTTTAAAGGCGATTCGAATCTACCTCCTGAAATCTGTTTCCTGCAATTCTGCCTTGATTTCAAATCCTCTTCTTTGCCTTCCCTCAATATATTTGTGGACGAGAGTTATCATTTATAATTCTGCAGGTTTGTGAATTGCAGTGCCCTGAAGCTCCATTTTACAAGTCGCTTTTTTGGGAGTCGGCCGCAAAAGCGCAGGATGGCTTCAGGCCCTGTTCTGGTTCCGGGGGGCAGGCTGAGCCTGTGGTTAATTCTTCTTCCTGATGGGAAAATTGAGTGACCTGTGCCTGTCCCAACACCAAGAGCTAGTCTCTCATTGGTTCCCCGTCTTCCCGTTCATCCTCAGGACAAATTGCAACCTGTACGGAACAGGAGGTTAAAGGTGCTGATGCTCCAAGTAGGGAGATTGCTAGTAAAGTGGCTGGAATGGCGAACCCGAGCACAAGGAGATGAGAAATGCGGTGCGTTTTAGAAACCTTTCCCCATCACACGGTGTACCATCTTCTGGGTTTCTCATGCATGTTTTCGATGTAGGAAGATGCCCTTGAACCTGGAGATTTGGGACCCATGCGATGGGTAGCACGCAGTATTACTTTAAAGGGTCTGCGTTTGCTCACCCAACCTCACCAAACCTCTCAGCCCCAAGAGTGTCCACCCTTATGTCTCATCCAGCTGTGGGTCTAGATATGGTCAATGCAGGTTGCATCACAGCCCCTGAACGAATTGTGTAAGAATTTCTCTCTCTTTCCCTGTCTTTGTTTCATGGGTTTTTAAAAGTAATTTATTTTTATAATGGGGTTTAGCTGCTTTTCACGGCTGTGTTTATGCCGCCTTACACACACTTGACACACTAACAGAGAGATATCAATACATAGGTTTTAAGATTATTACTAGTCAGATATATTCTTGTGCGGTGAATCGGGCGTGTTGAGTCCAGTTCTCTGAGCAAGGAGTAGGTCTTGTCTATTCCATATTGGGTTTATGGAACGGTATCTGAGCTAATTTGAAACTCTTGTTTTATGTATCAGCCCACCTCACCTTTCCCGTTAAGCAGCCATAGTGTGTTTTCTGCATGTGTGACTCTGTTCTGTTTTGTAATTCAGTTCAAGTGTAACGGTTTTTACATTCCCTCTATAAGTGACACCTTATGAGAAGTGTCCTTTTCTGTGTGACTTATTTCACTTAGAATCGTCTTACCTAAATCCACTCATCATGCTGCTACTAGCCTTATGACATTGATTTCATGGCTGAGTGATATTCCATTGTACATAAGGACCACAACTTTTTTATCCATTTTTCGCTTTCCTGGGATATTTAAGGTGGAAGGAAGTGGAGGTCCTTGTCAACAGAGCAGCCCTAAACTTTCGGGTGCTTGTGTCTTGCTGATTTTCAATTTTCCCACTTTATCCCCCCATGCGTAGAAGTGCCCTATGCTCTCTAAGCTGTGTTTTTTAGATGTTTCAGGACACACCGTACACTTCTCCAGAGTGGCTGTTGGCAATTTACATCCCGCCCATCAGTGTAGCAAGGCTCCCATTTCTCCGTGGCCTTTCCTGCATTTCTGGTTTTGACACCTTTTTCAGCATGTCCCTTTTGACCGATGGGAAGCGAGACTTCTTTGTAGCGCTGATTTGCCTTTCCAGGTTGCTTGGTTGGCCAAAAAGGGCGTATGCGTTTTTTCCTGAATATATTCAGGAAAAAACGCATACGCCCTTTTTGGCCAAGGGCATCATTGTCAACGTTTTGCCGCTTTTCATGTGCTTTAAAGGCGATTCGAATCTACCTCCTGAAATCTGTTTCCTGCAATTCTGCCTTGATTTCAAATCCTCTTCTTTGCCTTCCCTCAATATATTTGTGGACGAGAGTTATCATTTATAATTCTGCAGGTTTGTGAATTGCAGTGCCCTGAAGCTCCATTTTACAAGTCGCTTTTTTGGGAGTCGGCCGCAAAAGCGCAGGATGGCTTCAGGCCCTGTTCTGGTTCCGGGGGGCAGGCTGAGCCTGTGGTTAATTCTTCTTCCTGATGGGAAAATTGAGTGACCTGTGCCTGTCCCAACACCAAGAGCTAGTCTCTCATTGGTTCCCCGTCTTCCCGTTCATCCTCAGGACAAATTGCAACCTGTACGGAACAGGAGGTTAAAGGTGCTGATGCTCCAAGTAGGGAGATTGCTAGTAAAGTGGCTGGAATGGCGAACCCGAGCACAAGGAGATGAGAAATGCGGTGCGTTTTAGAAACCTTTCCCCATCACACGGTGTACCATCTTCTGGGTTTCTCATGCATGTTTTCGATGTAGGAAGATGCCCTTGAACCTGGAGATTTGGGACCCATGCGATGGGTAGCACACAGTATTACTTTAAAGGGTCTGCGTTTGCTCACCCAACCTCACCAAACCTCTCAGCCCCAAGAGTGTCCACCCTTATGTCTCATCCAGCTGTGGGTCTAGATATGGTCAATGCAGGTTGCATCACAGCCCCTGAACGAATTGTGTAAGAATTTCTCTCTCTTTCCCTGTCTTTGTTTCATGGGTTTTTAAAAGTAATTTATTTTTATAATGGGGTTTAGCTGCTTTTCACGGCTGTGTTTATGCCGCCTTACACACACCTGACACACTAACAGAGAGATATCAATACATAGGTTTTAAGATTATTACTAGTCAGATATATTCTTGTGAGGTGAATCGGGCGTGTTGAGTCCAGTTCTCTGAGCAAGGAGTAGGTCTTGTCTATTCCATATTGGGTTTATGGAACGGTATCTGAGCTAATTTGAAACTCTTGTTTTATGTATCACCCCACCTCACCTTTCCCGTTAAGCAGCCATAGTGTGTTTTCTGCATGTGTGACTCTGTTCTGTTTTGTAATTCAGTTCAAGTGTAACGGTTTTTACATTCCCTCTATAAGTGACACCTTATGAGAAGTGTCCTTTTCTGTGTGACTTATTTCACTTAGAATCGTCTTACCTAAATCCACTCATCATGCTGCTACTAGTCTTATGACATTGATTTCATGGCTGAGTGATATTCCATTGTACATAAGGACCACAACTTTTTTATCCATTTTTCGCTTTCCTGGGATATTTAAGGTGGAATGAAGTGGAGGTCCTTGTCAACAGAGCAGCCCTAAACTTTCGGGTGCTTGTGTCTTGCTGATTTTCAATTTTCCCACTTTATCCCCCCATGCGTAGAAGTGCCCTATGCTCTCTAAGCTGTGTTTTTTAGATGTTTCAGGACACACCGTACACTTCTCCAGAGTGGCTGTTGGCAATTTACATCCCGCCCATCAGTGTAGCAAGGCTCCCATTTCTCCATGGCCTGTCCTGCATTTCTGGTTTTGACACCTTTTTCAGCATGTCCCTTTTGACCGATGGGAAGCGAGACTTCTTTGTAGCGCTGATTTGCCTTTCCAGGTTGCTTGGTTGGCCAAAAAGGGCGTATGCGTTTTTTCCTGAATATATTCAGGAAAAAACGCATACGCCCTTTTTGGCCAAGGGCATCATTGTCAACGTTTTGCCGCTTTTCATGTGCTTTAAAGGCGATTCGAATCTACCTCCTGAAATCTGTTTCCTGCAATTCTGCCTTGATTTCAAATCCTCTTCTTTGCCTTCCCTCAATATATTTGTGGACGAGAGTTATCATTTATAACTCTGCAGGTTTGTGAATTGCAGTGCCCTGAAGCTCCATTTTACAAGTCGCTTTTTTGGGAGTCGGCCGCAAAAGCGCAGGATGGCTTCAGGCCCTGTTCTGGTTCCGGGGAGCAGGCTGAGCCTGTGGTTAATTCTTCTTCCTGATGGGAAAATTGAGTGACCTGTGCCTGTCCCAACACCAAGAGCTAGTCTCTCATTGGTTCCCCGTCTTCCCGTTCATCCTCAGGACAAATTGCAACCTGTACGGAACAGGAGGTTAAAGGTGCTGATGCTCCAAGTAGGGAGATTGCTAGTAAAGTGGCTGGAATGGCGAACCCGAGCACAAGGAGATGAGAAATGCGGTGCGTTTTAGAAACCTTTCCCCATCACACGGTGTACCATCTTCTGGGTTTCTCATGCATGTTTTCGATGTAGGAAGATGCCCTTGAACCTGGAGATTTGGGACCCATGTGATGGGTAGCACGCAGTATTACTTTAAAGGGTCTGCGTTTGCTCACCCAACCTCACCAAACCTCTCAGCCCAAAGAGTGTCCACCCTTATGTCTCATCCAGCTGTGGGTCTAGATATGGTCAATGCAGGTTGCATCACAGCCCCTGAACGAATTGTGTAAGAATTTCTCTCTCTTTCCCTGTCTTTGTTTCATGGGTTTTTAAAAGTAATTTATTTTTATAATGGGGTTTAGCTGCTTTTCACGGCTGTGTTTATGCCGCCTTACACACACTTGACACACTAACAGAGAAATATCAATACATAGGTTTTAAGATTATTACTAGTCAGATATATTCTTGTGCGGTGAATCGGGCGTGTTGAGTCCAGTTCTCTGAGCAAGGAGTAGGTCTTGTCTATTACATATTGGGTTTATGGAACGGTATCTGAGCTAATTTGAAACTCTTGTTTTATGTATCACCCCACCTCACCTTTCCCGTTAAGCAGCCATAGTGTGTTTTCTGCATGTGTGACTCTGTTCTGTTTTGTAATTCAGTTCAAGTGTAACGGTTTTTACATTCCCTCTATAAGTGACACCTTATGAGAAGTGTCCTTTTCTGTGTGACTTATTTCACTTAGAATCGTCTTACCTAAATCCACTCATCATGCTGCTACTAGCCTTATGATATTGATTTCATGGCTGAGTGATGTTCCATTCTACATAAGGACCACAACTTTTTTATCCATTTTTCGCTTTCCTGGGATATTTAAGGTGGAATGAAGTGGAGGTCCTTGTCAACAGAGCAGCCCTAAACTTTGGGGTGCTTGTGTCTTGCTGATTTTCAATTTTCCCACTTTATCCCCCCATGTGTGGAAGTGCCCTATGCTCTCTAAGCTGTGTTTTTTAGATGTTTCAGGACACACCGTACACTTCTCCAGAGTGGCTGTTGGCAATTTACATCCCGCCCATCAGTGTAGCAAGGCTCCCATTTCTCCATGGCCTGTCCTGCATTACTGGTTTTGACACTTTTTTCAGCATGGCCCTTTTGACCGATGGGAAGCGAGACTTCTTTGTAGCGCTGATTTGCCTTTCCAGGTTGCTTGGTTGGCCAAAAAGGGCGTATGCGTTTTTTCCTGAATATATTCAGGAAAAAACGCATACGCCCTTTTTGGCCAAGGGCATCATTGTCAACGTTTTGCCGCTTTTCATGTGCTTTAAAGGCGATTCGAATCTACCTCCTGAAATCAGTTTCCTGCAATTCTGCCTTGATTTCAAATCCTCTTCTTTGCCTTCCCTCAATATATTTGTGGACGAGAGTTATCATTTATAACTCTGCAGGTTTGTGAATTGCAGTGCCCTGAAGCTGCATTTTACAAGTCGCTTTTTTGGGAGCCGGCCGCAAAAGCGCAGGATGGCTTCAGGCCCTGTTCTGGTTCCGGGGGGCAGGCTGAGCCTGTGGTTAATTCTTCTTCCTGATGGGAAAATAGAGTGACCTGTGCCTGTCCCAACACCAAGAGCTAGTCTCTCATTGGTTTCCCGTCTTCCCGTTCATCCTCAGGACAAATTGCAACCTGTACGGAACAGGAGGTTAAAGGTGCTCATGCTCCAAGTAGGGAGATTGCTAGTAAAGTGGCTGGAATGGCGAACACGAGCACAAGGAGGTGAGAAATGAGGTGCGTTTTAGAAACCTTTCCCCATCACACGGTGTACCATCTTCTGGGTTTCTCATGCACGTTTTCGATGTAGGAAGATGCCCTTGAACCTGGAGATTTGGGACCCATGCGATGGGTAGCACGCAGTATTACTTTAAAGGGTCTGCGTTTGCTCACCCAACCTCACCAAACCTCTCAGCCCCAAGAGTGTCCACCCTTATGTCTCATCCAGCTGTGGGTCTAGATATGGTCAATCCAGGTTGCATCACAGCCCCCGAATGAATTGTGTAAGAATTTCTCTCTCTTTCCCTGTCTTTGTTTCATGGGTTTTTAAAAGTAATTTATTTTTATAATGGGGTTTAGCTGCTTTTCACGGCCGTGTTTATGCCGCCTTACACACACTTGACACACTAACAGAGAGATATCAATACATAGGTTTTAAGATTATTACTAGTCAGATATATTCTTGTGCGGTGAATCGGGCGTGTTGAGTCCAGTTCTCTGAGCAAGGAGTAGGTCTTGTCTATTCCATATTGGGTTTATGGAACGGTATCTGAGCTAATTTGAAACTCTTGTTTTATGTATCACCCCACCTCACCTTTCCCGTTAAGCAGCCATAGTGTGTTTTCTGCATGTGTGACTCTGTTCTGTTTTGTAATTCAGTTCAAGTGTAACGGTTTTTACATTCCCTCTATAAGTGACACCTTATGAGAAGTGTCCTTTTCTGTGTGACTTATTTCACTTAGAATCGTCTTACCTAAATCCACTCATCATGCTGCTACTAGCCTTATGACATTGATTTCATGGCTGAGTGATATTCCATTGTACATAAGGACCACAACTTTTTTATCCATTTTTCGCTTTCCTGGGATATTTAAGGTGGAATGAAGTGGAGGTCTTGTCAACAGAGCAGCCCTAAACTTTCGGGTGCTTGTGTCTTGCTGATTTTCAATTTTCCCACTTTATCCCCCCATGCGTAGAAGTGCCCTATGCTCTCTAAGCTGTGTTTTTTAGATGTTTCAGGACACACCGTACACTTCTCCAGAGTGGCTGATTGCAATTTACATCCCGCCCATCAGTGTAGCAAGGCTCCCATTTCTCCATGGCCTGTCCTGCATTTCTGGTTTTGACACTTTTTTCAGCATGGCCCTTTTGACCGATGGGAAGCGAGACTTCTTTGTAGCGCTGATTTGCCTTTCCAGGTTGCTTGGTTGGCCAAAAAGGGCGTATGCGTTTTTTCCTGAATATATTCAGGAAAAAACGCATACGCCCTTTTTGGCCAAGGGCACCATTGTCAACGTTTTGCCGCTTTTCATGTGCTTTAAAGGCGATTCGAATCTACCTCCTGAAATCTGTTTCCTGCAATTCTGCCTTGATTTCAAATCCTCTTCTTTGCCTTCCCTCAATATATTTGTGGACGAGAGTTATCATTTATAACTCTGCAGGTTTGTGAATTGCAGTGCCCTGAAGCTCCATTTTACAAGTCGCTTTTTTGGGAGTCGGCCGCAAAAGCGCAGGATGGCTTCAGGCCCTGTTCTGGTTCCGGGGGGCAGGCTGAGCCTGTGGTTAATTCTTCTTACTGATGGGAAAATTGAGTGACCTGTGCCTGTCCCAACACCAAGAGCTAGTCTCTCATTGGTTCCCCGTCTTCCCGTTCATCCTCAGGACAAATTGCAACCTGTACGGAACAGGAGGTTAAAGGTGCTGATGCTCCAAGTAGGGAGATTGCTAGTAAAGTGGCTGGAATGGCGAACCCGAGCACAAGGAGATGAGAAATGCGGTGCGTTTTAGAAACCTTTCCCCATCACACGGTGTACCATCTTCTGGGTTTCTCATGCATGTTTTCGATGTAGGAAGATGCCCTTGAACCTGGAGATTTGGGACCCATGCGATGGGTAGCACGCAGTATTACTTTAAAGGGTCTGCGTTTGCTCACCCAACCTCACCAAACCTCTCAGCCCCAAGAGTGTCCACCCTTATGTCTCATCCAGCTGTGGGTCTAGATATGGTCAATGCAGGTTGCATCACAGCCCCCGAACGAATTGTGTAAGAATTTCTCTCTCTTTCCCTGTCTTTGTTTCATGGGTTTTTAAAAGTAATTTATTTTTATAATGGGGTTTAGCTGCTTTTCACGGCCGTGTTTATGCCGCCTTACACACACTTGACACACTAACAGAGAGATATCAATACATAGGTTTTAAGATTATTACTAGTCAGATATATTCTTGTGCGGTGAATCGGGCGTGTTGAGTCCAGTTCTCTGAGCAAGGAGTAGGTCTTGTCTATTCCATATTGGGTTTATGGAACGGTATCTGAGCTAATTTGAAACTCTTGTTTTATGTATCACCCCACCTCACCTTTCCCGTTAAGCAGCCATAGTGTGTTTTCTGCATGTGTGACTCTGTTCTGTTTTGTAATTCAGTTCAAGTGTAACGGTTTTTACATTCCCTCTATAAGTGACACCTTATGAGAAGTGTCCTTTTCTGTGTGACTTATTTCACTTAGAATCGTCTTACCTAAATCCACTCATCATGCTGCTACTAGCCTTATGACATTGATTTCATGGCTGAGTGATATTCCATTGTACATAAGGACCACAACTTTTTTATCCATTTTTCGCTTTCCTGGGATATTTAAGGTGGAATGAAGTGGAGGTCTTGTCAACAGAGCAGCCCTAAACTTTGGGGTGCTTGTGTCTTGCTGATTTTCAATTTTCCCACTTTATCCCCCCATGCGTAGAAGTGCCCTATGCTCTCTAAGCTGTGTTTTTCAGATGTTTCAGGACACACCGTACACTTTTCCAGAGTGGCTGTTGGCAATTTACATCCCGCCCATCAGTGTAGCAAGGCTCCCATTTCTCCATGGCCTGTCCTGCATTTCTGGTTTTGACACTTTTTTCAGCATGGCCCTTTTGACCGATGGGAAGCGAGACTTCTTTGTAGCGCTGATTTGCCTTTCCAGGTTGCTTGGTTGGCCAAAAAGGGCGTATGCGTTTTTTCCTGAATATATTCAGGAAAAAACGCATACGCCCTTTTTGGCCAAGGGCACCATTGTCAACGTTTTGCCGCTTTTCATGTGCTTTAAAGGCGATTCGAATCTACCTCCTGAAATCTGTTTCCTGCAATTCTGCCTTGATTTCAAATCCTCTTCTTTGCCTTCCCTCAATATATTTGTGGACGAGAGTTATCATTTATAACTCTGCAGGTTTGTGAATTGCAGTGCCCTGAAGCTGCATTTTACAAGTCGCTTTTTTGGGAGTCGGCCGCAAAAGCGCAGGATGGCTTCAGGCCCTGTTCTGGTTCCGGGGGGCAGGCTGAGCCTGTGGTTAATTCTTCTTCCTGATGGGAAAATTGAGTGACCTGTGCCTGTCCCAACACCAAGAGCTAGTCTCTCATTGGTTCCCCGTCTTCCCGTTCATCCTCAGGACAAATTGCAACCTGTACGGAACAGGAGGTTAAAGGTGCTGATGCTCCAAGTAGGGAGATTGCTAGTAAAGTGGCTGGAATGACGAACCCGAGCACAAGGAGATGAGAAATGCGGTGCGTTTTAGAAACCTTTCCCCATCACACGGTGTACCATCTTCTGGGTTTCTCATGCATGTTTTCGATGTAGGAAGATGCCCTTGAACCTGGAGATTTGGGACCCATGCGATGGGTAGCACGCAGTATTACTTTAAAGGGTCTGCGTTTGCTCACCCAACCTCACCAAACCTCTCAGCCCCAAGAGTGTCCACCCTTATGTCTCATCCAGCTGTGGGTCTAGATATGGTCAATGCAGGTTGCATCACAGCCCCCGAACGAATTGTGTAAGAATTTCTCTCTCTTTCCCTGTCTTTGTTTCATGGGTTTTTAAAAGTAATTTATTTTTATAATGGGGTTTAGCTGCTTTTCACGGCCGTGTTTATGCCGCCTTACACACACTTGACACACTAACAGAGAGATATCAATACATAGGTTTTAAGATTATTACTAGTCAGATATATTCTTGTGCGGTGAATCGGGCGTGTTGAGTCCAGTTCTCTGAGCAAGGAGTAGGTCTTGTCTATTCCATATTGGGTTTATGGAACGGTATCTGAGCTAATTTGAAACTCTTGTTTTATGTATCACCCCACCTCACCTTTCCCGTTAAGCAGCCATAGTGTGTTTTCTGCATGTGTGACTCTGTTCTGTTTTGTAATTCAGTTCAAGTGTAACGGTTTTTACATTCCCTCTATAAGTGACACCTTATGAGAAGTGTCCTTTTCTGTGTGACTTATTTCGCTTAGAATCGTCTTACCTAAATCCACTCATCATGCTGCTACTAGCCTTATGACATTGATTTCATGGCTGAGTGATATTCCATTGTACATAAGGACCACAACTTTTTTATCCATTTTTCGCTTTCCTGGGATATTTAAGGTGGAATGAAGTGGAGGTCTTGTCAACAGAGCAGCCCTAAACTTTGGGGTGCTTGTGTCTTGCTGATTTTCAATTTTCCCACTTTATCCCCCCATGCGTAGAAGTGCCCTATGCTCTCTAAGCTGTGTTTTTCAGATGTTTCAGGACACACCGTACACTTCTCCAGAGTGGCTGTTTGCAATTTACATCCCGCCCATCAGTGTAGCAAGGCTCCCATTTCTCCATGGCCTGTCCTGCATTTCTGGTTTTGACACTTTTTTCAGCATGGCCCTTTTGACCGATGGGAAGCGAGACTTCTTTGTAGCGCTGATTTGCCTTTCCAGGTTGCTTGGTTGGCCAAAAAGGGCGTATGCGTTTTTTCCTGAATATATTCAGGAAAAAAGGCATACGCCCTTTTTGGCCAAGGGCATCATTGTCAACGTTTTGCCGCTTTTCAAGTGCTTTAAAGGCGATTCGAATCTACCTCCTGAAATCTGTTTCCTGCAATTCTACCTTGATTTCAAATCCTCTTCTTTGCCTTCCCTCAATATATTTGTGGACGAGAGTTATCATTTATAACTCTGCAGGTTTGTGAATTGCAGTGCCCTGAAGCTGCATTTTACAAGTCGCTTTTTTGGGAGCCGGCCGCAAAAGCGCAGGATGGCTTCAGGCCCTGTTCTGGTTCCGGGGGGCAGGCTGAGCCTGTGGTTAATTCTTCTTCCTGATGGGAAAATAGAGTGACCTGTGCCTGTCCCAACACCAAGAGCTAGTCTCTCATTGGTTTCCCGTCTTCCCGTTCATCCTCAGGACAAATTGCAACCTGTACGGAACAGGAGGTTAAAGGTGCTGATGCTCCAAGTAGGGAGATTGCTAGTAAAGTGGCTGGAATGGCGAACACGAGCACAAGGAGGTGAGAAATGAGGTGCGTTTTAGAAACCTTTCCCCATCACACGGTGTACCATCTTCAGGGGTTCTCATGCATGTTTTTGATGTAGGAAGATGCCCTTGAACCTGGAGATTTGGGACCCATGCGATGGGTAGCACGCAGTATTACTTTAAAGGGTCTGCGTTTGCTCACCCAACCTCACCAAACCTCTCAGCCCCAAGAGTGTCCACCCTTATGTCTCATCCAGCTGTGGGTCTAGATATGGTCAATCCAGGTTGCATCACAGCCCCCGAACGAATTGTGTAAGAATTTCTCTCTCTTTCCCTGTCTTTGTTTCATGGGTTTTTAAAAGTAATTTATTTTTATAATGGGGTTTAGCTGCTTTTCACGGCTGTGTTTAGGCCGCTTTACACCCACTTGACACACTAACAGAGAGATATCAATACATAGGTTTTAAGATTATTAGTAGTCAGATATATTCTTGTGCGGTAAATCGGGCGTGTTGAGTCCAGTTCTCTGAGCAAGGAGTAGGTCTTGTCTATTCCATATTGGGTTTATGGAACGGTATCTGAGCTAATTTGAAACTCTTGTTTTATGTATCACCCCACCTCACCTTTCCCGTTAAGCAGCCATAGTGTGTTTTCTGCATGTGTGACTCTGTTCTGTTTTGTAATTCAGTTCAAGTGTAACGGTTTTTACATTCCCTCTATAAGTGACACCTTATGAGAAGTGTCCTTTTCTGTGTGACTTATTTCACTTAGAATCGTCTTACCTAAATCCACTCATCATGCTGCTACTAGCCTTATGACATTGATTTCATGGCTGAGTGATATTCCATTGTACATAAGGACCACAACTTTTTTATCCATTTTTCGCTTTCCTGGGATATTTAAGGTGGAATGAATTGGAGGTCCTTGTCAACAGAGCAGCCCTAAACTTTCGGGTGCTTGTGTCTTGCTGATTTTCAGTTTTCCCACTTTATCCCCCCATGCGTAGAAGTGCCCTATGCTCTCTAAGCTGTGTTTTTTAGATGTTTCAGGACACAACGTACACTTCTCCAGAGTGGCTGTTTGCAATTTACATCCCGCCCATCAGTGTAGCAAGGCTCCCATTTCTCCATGGCCTGTCCTGCATTTCTGGTTTTGACACTTTTTTCAGCATGGCCCTTTTGACCGATGGGAAGCGAGACTTCTTTGTAGCGCTGATTTGCCTTTCCAGGTTGCTTGGTTGGCCAAAAAGGGCGTATGCGTTTTTTCCTGAATATATTCAGGAAAAAACGCATACGCCCTTTTTGGCCAAGGGCACCATTGTCAACGTTTTGCCGCTTTTCATGTGCTTTAAAGGCGATTCGAATCTACCTCCTGAAATCTGTTTCCTGCAATTCTGCCTTGATTTCAAATCCTCTTCTTTGCCTTCCCTCAATATATTTGTGGACGAGAGTTATCATTTATAACTCTGCAGGTTTGTGAATTGCAGTGCCCTGAAGCTGCATTTTACAAGTCGCTTTTTTGGGAGTCGGCCGCAAAAGCGCAGGATGGCTTCAGGCCCTGTTCTGGTTCCGGGGGGCAGGCTGAGCCTGTGGTTAATTCTTCTTCCTGATGGGAAAATTGAGTGACCTGTGCCTGTCCCAACACCAAGAGCTAGTCTCTCATTGGTTCCCCATCTTCCCGTTCATCCTCAGGACAAATTGCAACCTGTACGGAACAGGAGGTTAAAGGTGCTGATGCTCCAAGTAGGGAGATTGCTAGTAAAGTGGCTGGAATGGCGAACCCGAGCACAAGGAGATGAGAAATGCGGTGCGTTTTAGAAACCTTTCCCCATCACACGGTGTACCATCTTCTGGGTTTCTCATGCATGTTTTCGATGTAGGAAGATGCCCTTGAACCTGGAGATTTGGGACCCATGCGATGGGTAGCACGCAGTATTACTTTAAAGGGTCTGCGTTTGCTCACCCAACCTCACCAAACCTCTCAGCCCCAAGAGTGTCCACCCTTATGTCTCATCCAGCTGTGGGTCTAGATATGGTCAATCCAGGTTGCATCACAGCCCCCGAACGAATTGTGTAAGAATTTCTCTCTCTTTCCCTGTCTTTGTTTCATGGGTTTTTAAAAGTAATTTATTTTTATAATGGGGTTTAGCTGCTTTTCACGGCCGTGTTTATGCCGCCTTACACATACTTGACACACTAACAGAGAGATATCAATACATAGGTTTTAAGATTATTACTAGTCAGATATATTCTTGTGCGGTGAATCGGGCGTGTTGAGTCCAGTTCTCTGAGCAAGGAGTAGGTCTTGTCTATTCCATATTGGGTTTATGGAACGGTATCTGAGCTAATTTGAAACTCTTGTTTTATGTATCACCCCACCTCACCTTTCCCGTTAAGCAGCCATAGTGTGTTTTCTGCATGTGTGACTCTGTTCTGTTTTGTAATTCAGTTCAAGTGTAACGGTTTTTACATTCCCTCTATAAGTGACACCTTATGAGAAGTGTCCTTTTCTGTGTGACTTATTTCGCTTAGAATCGTCTTACCTAAATCCACTCATCATGCTGCTACTAGCCTTATGACATTGATTTCATGGCTGAGTGATATTCCATTGTACATAAGGACCACAACTTTTTTATCCATTTTTCGCTTTCCTGGGATATTTAAGGTGGAATGAAGTGGAGGTCTTGTCAACAGAGCAGCCCTAAACTTTGGGGTGCTTGTGTCTTGCTGATTTTCAATTTTCCCACTTTATCCCCCCATGCGTAGAAGTGCCCTATGCTCTCTAAGCTGTGTTTTTTAGATGTTTCAGGACACACCGTACACTTCTCCAGAGTGGCTGTTGGCAATTTACATCCCGCCCATCAGTGTAGCAAGGCTCCCATTTCTCCATGGCCTGTCCTGCATTTCTGGTTTTGACACTTTTTTCCGCATGGCCCTTTTGACCGATGGGAAGCGAGACTTCTTTGTAGCGCTGATTTGCCTTTCCAGGTTGCTTGGTTGGCCAAAAAGGGCGTATGCGTTTTTTCCTGAATATATTCAGGAAAAAACGCATACGCCCTTTTTGGCCAAGGGCACCATTGTCAACGTTTTGCCGCTTTTCATGTGCTTTAAAGGCGATTCGAATCTACCTCCTGAAATCTGTTTCCTGCAATTCTGCCTTGATTTCAAATCCTCTTCTTTGCCTACCCTCAATATATTTGTGGACGAGAGTTATCATTTATAACTCTGCAGGTTTGTGAATTGCAGTGCCCTGAAGCTGCATTTTACAAGTCGCTTTTTTGGGAGTCGGCCGCAAAAGCGCAGGATGGCTTCAGGCCCTGTTCTGGTTCCGGGGGGCAGGCTGAGCCTGTGGTTAATTCTTCTTCCTGATGGGAAAATTGAGTGACCTGTGCCTGTCCCAACACCAAGAGCTAGTCTCTCATTGGTTCCCCGTCTTCCCGTTCATCCTCAGGACAAATTGCAACCTGTACGGAACAGGAGGTTAAAGGTGCTGATGCTCCAAGTAGGGAGATTGCTAGTAAAGTGGCTGGAATGGCGAACCCGAGCACAAGGAGATGAGAAATGCGGTGCGTTTTAGAAACCTTTCCCCATCACACGGTGTACCATCTTCTGGGTTTCTCATGCATGTTTTCGATGTAGGAAGATGCCCTTGAACCTGGAGATTTGGGACCCATGCGATGGGTAGCACGCAGTATTACTTTAAAGGGTCTGCGTTTGCTCACCCAACCTCACCAAACCTCTCAGCCCCAAGAGTGTCCACCCTTATGTCTCATCCAGCTGTGGGTCTAGATATGGTCAATCCAGGTTGCATCACAGCCCCCGAACGAATTGTGTAAGAATTTCTCTCTCTTTCCCTGTCTTTGTTTCATGGGTTTTTAAAAGTAATTTATTTTTATAATGGGGTTTAGCTGCTTTTCACGGCCGTGTTTATGCCGCCTTACACACACTTGACACACTAACAGAGAGATATCAATACATAGGTTTTAAGATTATTACTAGTCAGATATATTCTTGTGCGGTGAATCGGGCGTGTTGAGTCCAGTTCTCTGAGCAAGGAGTAGGTCTTGTCTATTACATATTGGGTTTATGGAACGGTATCTGAGCTAATTTGAAACTCTTGTTTTATGTATCACCCCACCTCACCTTTCCCGTTAAGCAGCCATAGTGTGTTTTGTGCATGTGTGACTCTGTTCTGTTTTGTAATTCAGTTCAAGTGTAACGGTTTTTACATTCCCTCTATAAGTGACACCTTATGAGAAGTGTCCTTTTCTGTGTGACTTATTTCGCTTAGAATCGTCTTACCTAAATCCACTCATCATGCTGCTACTAGCCTTATGACATTGATTTCATGGCTGAGTGATATTCCATTGTACATAAGGACCACAACTTTTTTATCCATTTTTCGCTTTCCTGGGATATTTAAGGTGGAATGAAGTGGAGGTCTTGTCAACAGAGCAGCCCTAAACTTTGGGGTGCTTGTGTCTTGCTGATTTTCAATTTTCCCACTTTATCCCCCCATGCGTAGAAGTGCCCTATGCTCTCTAAGCTGTGTTTTTTAGATGTTTCAGGACACACCGTACACTTCTCCAGAGTGGCTGTTTGCAATTTACATCCCGCCCATCAGTGTAGCAAGGCTCCCATTTCTCCATGGCCTGTCCTGCATTTCTGGTTTTGACACTTTTTTCCGCATGGCCCTTTTGACCGATGGGAAGCGAGACTTCTTTGTAGCGCTGATTTGCCTTTCCAGGTTGCTTGGTTGGCCAAAAAGGGCGTATGCGTTTTTTCCTGAATATATTCAGGAAAAAACGCATACGCCCTTTTTGGCCAAGGGCACCATTGTCAACGTTTTGCCGCTTTTCATGTGCTTTAAAGGCGATTCGAATCTACCTCCTGAAATCTGTTTCCTGCAATTCTGCCTTGATTTCAAATCCTCTTCTTTGCCTTCCCTCAATATATTTGTGGACGAGAGTTATCATTTATAACTCTGCAGGTTTGTGAATTGCAGTGCCCTGAAGCTGCATTTTACAAGTCGCTTTTTTGGGAGTCGGCCGCAAAAGCGCAGGATGGCTTCAGGCCCTGTTCTGGTTCCGGGGGGCAGGCTGAGCCTGTGGTTAATTCTTCTTCCTGATGGGAAAATTGAGTGACCTGTGCCTGTCCCAACACCAAGAGCTAGTCTCTCATTGGTTCCCCGTCTTCCCGTTCATCCTCAGGACAAATTGCAACCTGTACGGAACAGGAGGTTAAAGGTGCTGATGCTCCAAGTAGGGAGATTGCTAGTAAAGTGGCTGGAATGGCGAACCCGAGCACAAGGAGATGAGAAATGCGGTGCGTTTTAGAAACCTTTCCCCATCACACGGTGTACCATCTTCTGGGTTTCTCATGCATGTTTTCGATGTAGGAAGATGCCCTTGAACCTGGAGATTTGGGACCCATGCGATGGGTAGCACGCAGTATTACTTTAAAGGGTCTGCGTTTGCTCACCCAACCTCACCAAACCTCTCAGCCCCAAGAGTGTCCACCCTTATGTCTCATCCAGCTGTGGGTCTAGATATGGTCAATCCAGGTTGCATCACAGCCCCCGAACGAATTGTGTAAGAATTTCTCTCTCTTTCCCTGTCTTTGTTTCATGGGTTTTTAAAAGTAATTTATTTTTATAATGGGGTTTAGCTGCTTTTCACGGCCGTGTTTATGCCGCCTTACACACACTTGACACACTAACAGAGAGATATCAATACATAGGTTTTAAGATTATTACTAGTCAGATATATTCTTGTGCGGTGAATCGGGCGTGTTGAGTCCAGTTCTCTGAGCAAGGAGTAGGTCTTGTCTATTCCATATTGGGTTTATGGAACGGTATCTGAGCTAATTTGAAACTCTTGTTTTATGTATCACCCCACCTCACCTTTCCCGTTAAGCAGCCATAGTGTGTTTTGTGCATGTGTGACTCTGTTCTGTTTTGTAATTCAGTTCAAGTGTAACGGTTTTTACATTCCCTCTATAAGTGACACCTTATGAGAAGTGTCCTTTTCTGTGTGACTTATTTCGCTTAGAATCGTCTTACCTAAATCCACTCATCATGCTGCTACTAGCCTTATGACATTGATTTCATGGCTGAGTGATATTCCATTGTACATAAGGACCACAACTTTTTTATCCATTTTTCGCTTTCCTGGGATATTTAAGGTGGAATGAAGTGGAGGTCTTGTCAACAGAGCAGCCCTAAACTTTGGGGTGCTTGTGTCTTGCTGATTTTCAATTTTCCCACTTTATCCCCCCATGCGTAGAAGTGCCCTATGCTCTCTAAGCTGTGTTTTTCAGATGTTTCAGGACACACCGTACACTTCTCCAGAGTGGCTGTTTGCAATTTACATCCCGCCCATCAGTGTAGCAAGGCTCCCATTTCTCCATGGCCTGTCCTGCATTTCTGGTTTTGACACTTTTTTCAGCATGGCCCTTTTGACCGATGGGAAGCGAGACTTCTTTGTAGCGCTGATTTGCCTTTCCAGGTTGCTTGTTTGGCCAAAAAGGGCGTATGCGTTTTTTCCTGAATATATTCAGGAAAAAACGCATACGCCCTTTTTGGCCAAGGGCACCATTGTCAACGTTTTGCCGCTTTTCATGTGCTTTAAAGGCGATTCGAATCTACCTCCTGAAATCTGTTTCCTGCAATTCTGCCTTGATTTCAAATCCTCTTCTTTGCCTTCCCTCAATATATTTGTGGACGAGAGTTATCATTTATAACTCTGCAGGTTTGTGAATTGCAGTGCCCTGAAGCTGCATTTTACAAGTCGCTTTTTTGGGAGTCGGCCGCAAAAGCGCAGGATGGCTTCAGGCCCTGTTCTGGTTCCGGGGGGCAGGCTGAGCCTGTGGTTAATTCTTCTTCCTGATGGGAAAATTGAGTGACCTGTGCCTGTCCCAACACCAAGAGCTAGTCTCTCATTGGTTCCCCGTCTTCCCGTTCATCCTCAGGACAAATTGCAACCTGTACGGAACAGGTGGTTAAAGGTGCTGATGCTCCAAGTAGGGAGATTGCTAGTAAAGTGGCTGGAATGGCGAACCCGAGCACAAGGAGATGAGAAATGCGGTGCGTTTTAGAAACCTTTCCCCATCACACGGTGTACCATCTTCTGGGTTTCTCATGCATGTTTTCGATGTAGGAAGATGCCCTTGAACCTGGAGATTTGGGACCCATGCGATGGGTAGCACGCAGTATTACTTTAAAGGGTCTGCGTTTGCTCACCCAACCTCACCAAACCTCTCAGCCCCAAGAGTGTCCACCCTTATGTCTCATCCAGCTGTGGGTCTAGATATGGTCAATCCAGGTTGCATCACAGCCCCCGAACGAATTGTGTAAGAATTTCTCTCTCTTTCCCTGTCTTTGTTTCATGGGTTTTTAAAAGTAATTTATTTTTATAATGGGGTTTAGCTGCTTTTCACGGCCGTGTTTATGCCGCCTTACACACACTTGACACACTAACAGAGAGATATCAATACATAGGTTTTAAGATTATTACTAGTCAGATATATTCTTGTGCGGTGAATCGGGCGTGTTGAGTCCAGTTCTCTGAGCAAGGAGTAGGTCTTGTCTATTCCATATTGGGTTTATGGAACGGTATCTGAGCTAATTTGAAACTCTTGTTTTATGTATCACCCCACCTCACCTTTCCCGTTAAGCAGCCATAGTGTGTTTTCTGCATGTGTGACTCTGTTCTGTTTTGTAATTCAGTTCAAGTGTAACGGTTTTTACATTCCCTCTATAAGTGACACCTTATGAGAAGTGTCCTTTTCTGTGTGACTTATTTCGCTTAGAATCGTCTTACCTAAATCCACTCATCATGCTGCTACTAGCCTTATGACATTGATTTCATGGCTGAGTGATATTCCATTGTACATAAGGACCACAACTTTTTTATCCATTTTTCGCTTTCCTGGGATATTTAAGGTGGAATGAAGTGGAGGTCTTGTCAACAGAGCAGCCCTAAACTTTGGGGTGCTTGTGTCTTGCTGATTTTCAATTTTCCCACTTTATCCCCCCATGCGTAGAAGTGCCCTATGCTCTCTAAGCTGTGTTTTTTAGATGTTTCAGGACACACCGTACACTTCTCCAGAGTGGCTGTTTGCAATTTACATCCCGCCCATCAGTGTAGCAAGGCTCCCATTTCTCCATGGCCTGTCCTGCATTTCTGGTTTTGACACTTTTTTCAGCATGGCCCTTTTGACCGATGGGAAGCGAGACTTCTTTGTAGCGCTGATTTGCCTTTCCAGGTTGCTTGGTTGGCCAAAAAGGGCGTATGCGTTTTTTCCTGAATATATTCAGGAAAAAACGCATACGCCCTTTTTGGCCAAGGGCACCATTGTCAACGTTTTGCCGCTTTTCATGTGCTTTAAAGGCGATTCGAATCTACCTCCTGAAATCTGTTTCCTGCAATTCTGCCTTGATTTCAAATCCTCTTCTTTGCCTTCCCTCAATATATTTGTGGACGAGAGTTATCATTTATAACTCTGCAGGTTTGTGAATTGCAGTGCCCTGAAGCTGCATTTTACAAGTCGCTTTTTTGGGAGTCGGCCGCAAAAGCGCAGGATGGCTTCAGGCCCTGTTCTGGTTCCGGGGGGCAGGCTGAGCCTGTGGTTAATTCTTCTTCCTGATGGGAAAATTGAGTGACCTGTGCCTGTCCCAACACCAAGAGCTAGTCTCTCATTGGTTCCCCGTCTTCCCGTTCATCCTCAGGACAAATTGCAACCTGTACGGAACAGGAGGTTAAAGGTGCTGATGCTCCAAGTAGGGAGATTGCTAGTAAAGTGGCTGGAATGGCGAACCCGAGCACAAGGAGATGAGAAATGCGGTGCGTTTTAGAAACCTTTCCCCATCACACGGTGTACCATCTTCTGGGTTTCTCATGCATGTTTTCGATGTAGGAAGATGCCCTTGAACCTGGAGATTTGGGACCCATGCGATGGGTAGCACGCAGTATTACTTTAAAGGGTCTGCGTTTGCTCACCCAACCTCACCAAACCTCTCAGCCCCAAGAGTGTCCACCCTTATGTCTCATCCAGCTGTGGGTCTAGATATGGTCAATCCAGGTTGCATCACAGCCCCCGAACGAATTGTGTAAGAATTTCTCTCTCTTTCCCTGTCTTTGTTTCATGGGTTTTTAAAAGTAATTTATTTTTATAATGGGGTTTAGCTGCTTTTCACGGCCGTGTTTATGCCGCCTTACACACACTTGACACACTAACAGAGAGATATCAATACATAGGTTTTAAGATTATTACTAGTCAGATATATTCTTGTGCGGTGAATCGGGCGTGTTGAGTCCAGTTCTCTGAGCAAGGAGTAGGTCTTGTCTATTCCATATTGGGTTTATGGAACGGTATCTGAGCTAATTTGAAACTCTTGTTTTATGTATCACCCCACCTCACCTTTCCCGTTAAGCAGCCATAGTGTGTTTTGTGCATGTGTGACTCTGTTCTGTTTTGTAATTCAGTTCAAGTGTAACGGTTTTTACATTCCCTCTATAAGTGACACCTTATGAGAAGTGTCCTTTTCTGTGTGACTTATTTCGCTTAGAATCGTCTTACCTAAATCCACTCATCATGCTGCTACTAGCCTTATGACATTGTTTTCATGGCTGAGTGATATTCCATTGTACATATGGACCACAACTTTTTTATCCATTTTTCGCTTTCCTGGGATATTTAAGGTGGAATGAAGTGGAGGTCTTGTCAACAGAGCAGCCCTAAACTTTGGGGTGCTTGTGTCTTGCTGATTTTCAATTTTCCCACTTTTTCCCCCCATGCGTAGAAGTGCCCTATGCTCTCTAAGCTGTGTTTTTTAGATGTTTCAGGACACAACGTACACTTCTCCAGAGTGGCTGTTTGCAATTTACATCCCGCCCATCAGTGTAGCAAGGCTCCCATTTCTCCATGGCCTGTCCTGCATTTCTGGTTTTGACACTTTTTTCAGCATGGCCCTTTTGACCGATGGGAAGCGAGACTTCTTTGTAGCGCTGATTTGCCTTTCCAGGTTGCTTGGTTGGCCAAAAAGGGCGTATGCGTTTTTTCCTGAATATATTCAGGAAAAAACGCATACGCCCTTTTTGGCCAAGGGCACCATTGTCAACGTTTTGCCGCTTTTCATGTGCTTTAAAGGCGATTCGAATCTACCTCCTGAAATCTGTTTCCTGCAATTCTGCCTTGATTTCAAATCCTCTTCTTTGCCTTCCCTCAATATATTTGTGGACGAGAGTTATCATTTATAACTCTGCAGGTTTGTGAATTGCAGTGCCCTGAAGCTGCATTTTACAAGTCGCTTTTTTGGGAGTCGGCCGCAAAAGCGCAGGATGGCTTCAGGCCCTGTTCTGGTTCCGGGGGGCAGGCTGAGCTTGTGGTTAATTCTTCTTCCTGATGGGAAAATTGAGTGACCTGTGCCTGTCCCAACACCAAGAGCTAGTCTCTCATTGGTTCCCCGTCTTCCCGTTCATCCTCAGGACAAATTGCAACCTGTACGGAACAGGAGGTTAAAGGTGCTGATGCTCCAAGTAGGGAGATTGCTAGTAAAGTGGCTGGAATGGCGAACCCGAGCACAAGGAGATGAGAAATGCGGTGCGTTTTAGAAACCTTTCCCCATCACACGGTGTACCATCTTCTGGGTTTCTCATGCATGTTTTCGATGTAGGAAGATGCCCTTGAACCTGGAGATTTGGGACCCATGCGATGGGTAGCACGCAGTATTACTTTAAAGGGTCTGCGTTTGCTCACCCAACCTCACCAAACCTCTCAGCCCCAAGAGTGTCCACCCTTATGTCTCATCCAGCTGTGGGTCTAGATATGGTCAATCCAGGTTGCATCACAGCCCCCGAACGAATTGTGTAACAATTTCTCTCTCTTTCCCTGTCTTTGTTTCATGGGTTTTTAAAAGTAATTTATTTTTATAATGGGGTTTAGCTGCTTTTCACGGTCGTGTTTATGCCGCCTTACACACACTTGACACACTAACAGAGAGATATCAATACATAGGTTTTAAGATTATTACTAGTCAGATATATTCTTGTGCGGTGAATCGGGCGTGTTGAGTCCAGTTCTCTGAGCAAGGAGTAGGTCTTGTCTATTCCATATTGGGTTTATGGAACGGTATCTGAGCTAATTTGAAACTCTTGTTTTATGTATCACCCCACCTCACCTTTCCCGTTAAGCAGCCATAGTGTGTTTTCTGCATGTGTGACTCTGTTCTGTTTTGTAATTCAGTTCAAGTGTAACGGTTTTTACATTCCCTCTATAAGTGACACCTTATGAGAAGTGTCCTTTTCTGTGTGACTTATTTCACTTAGAATCGTCTTACCTAAATCCACTCATCATGCTGCTACTAGCCTTATGACATTGATTTCATGGCTGAGTGATATTCCATTGTACATAAGGACCACAACTTTTTTATCCATTTTTCGCTTTCCTGGGATATTTAAGGTGGAATGAAGTGGAGGTCTTGTCAACAGAGCAGCCCTAAACTTTGGGGTGCTTGTGTCTTGCTGATTTTCAATTTTCCCACTTTATCCCCCCATGCGTAGAAGTGCCCTATGCTCTCTAAGCTGTGTTTTTCAGATGTTTCAGGACACACCGTACACTTCTCCAGAGTGGCTGTTTGCAATTTACATCCCGCCCATCAGTGTAGCAAGGCTCCCATTTCTCCATGGCCTGTCCTGCATTTCTGGTTTTGACACTTTTTTCAGCATGACCCTTTTGACCGATGGGAAGCGAGACTTCTTTGTAGCGCTGATTTGCCTTTCCAGGTTGCTTGGTTGGCCAAAAAGGGCGTATGCGTTTTTTCCTGAATATATTCAGGAAAAAACGCATACGCCCTTTTTGGCCAAGGGCACCATTGTCAACGTTTTGCCGCTTTTCATGTGCTTTAAAGGCGATTCGAATCTACCTCCTGAAATCTGTTTCCTGCAATTCTGCCTTGATTTCAAATCCTCTTCTTTGCCTTCCCTCAATATATTTGTGGACGAGAGTTATCATTTATAACTCTGCAGGTTTGTGAATTGCAGTGCCCTGAAGCTGCATTTTACAAGTCGCTTTTTTGGGAGTCGGCCGCAAAAGCGCAGGATGGCTTCAGGCCCTGTTCTGGTTCCGGGGGGCAGGCTGAGCCTGTGGTTAATTCTTCTTCCTGATGGGAAAATTGAGTGACCTGTGCCTGTCCCAACACCAAGAGCTAGTCTCTCATTGGTTCCCCGTCTTCCCGTTCATCCTCAGGACAAATTGCAACCTGTACGGAACAGGAGGTTAAAGGTGCTGATGCTCCAAGTAGGGAGATTGCTAGTAAAGTGGCTGGAATGGCGAACCCGAGCACAAGGAGATGAGAAATGCGGTGCGTTTTAGAAACCTTTCCCCATCACACGGTGTACCATCTTCTGGGTTTCTCATGCATGTTTTCGATGTAGGAAGATGCCCTTGAACCTGGAGATTTGGGACCCATGCGATGGGTAGCACGCAGTATTACTTTAAAGGGTCTGCGTTTGCTCACCCAACCTCACCAAACCTCTCAGCCCCAAGAGTGTCCACCCTTATGTCTCATCCAGCTGTGGGTCTAGATATGGTCAATGCAGGTTGCATCACAGCCCCCGAACGAATTGTGTAAGAATTTCTCTCTCTTTCCCTGTCTTTGTTTCATGGGTTTTTAAAAGTAATTTATTTTTATAATGGGGTTTAGCTGCTTTTCACGGCCGTGTTTATGCCGCCTTACACACACTTGACACACTAACAGAGAGATATCAATACATAGGTTTTAAGATTATTAGTAGTCAGATATATTCTTGTGCGGTGAATCGGGCGTGTTGAGTCCAGTTCTCTGAGCAAGGAGTAGGTCTTGTCTATTCCATATTGGGTTTATGGAACGGTATCTGAGCTAATTTGAAACTCTTGTTTTATGTATCACCCCACCTCACCTTTCCCGTTAAGCAGCCATAGTGTGTTTTCTGCATGTGTGACTCTGTTCTGTTTTGTAATTCAGTTCAAGTGTAACGGTTTTTACATTCCCTCTATAAGTGACACCTTATGAGAAGTGTCCTTTTCTGTGTGACTTATTTCACTTAGAATCGTCTTACCTAAATCCACTCATCATGCTGCTACTAGCCTTATGACATTGATTTCATGGCTGAGTGATAGTCCATTGTACATAAGGACCACAACTTTTTTATCCATTTTTCGCTTTCCTGGGATATTTAAGGTGGAATGAAGTGGAGGTCCTTGTCAACAGAGCAGCCCTAAACTTTCGGGTGCTTGTGTCTTGCTGATTTTCAATTTTCCCACTTTATCCCCCCATGCGTAGAAGTGCCCTATGCTCTCTAAGCTGTGTTTTTTAGATGTTTCAGGACACACCGTACACTTCTCCAGAGTGGCTGTTGGCAATTTACATCCCGCCCATCAGTGTAGCAAGGCTCCCATTTCTCCATGGCCTGTCCTGCATTTCTGGTTTTGACACTTTTTTCAGCATGTCCCTTTTGACCGATGGGAAGCGAGACTTCTTTGTAGCGCTGATTTGCCTTTCCAGTTTGCTTGGTTGGCCAAAAAGGGCGTATGCGTTTTTTCCTGAATATATTCAGGAAAAAAGGCATACGCCCTTTTTGGCCAAGGGCATCATTGTCAACGTTTTTCCGCTTTTCAAGTGCTTTAAATGCGATTCGAATCTACCTCCTGAAATCTGTTTCCTGCAATTCTGCCTTGATTTCAAATCCTCTTCTTTGCCTTCCCTCAATATATTTGTGGACGAGAGTTATCATTTATAACTCTGCAGGTTTGTGAATTGCAGTGCCCTGAAGCTCCATTTTACAAGTCGCTTTTTTGGGAGCCGGCCGCAAAAGCGCAGGATGGCTTCAGGCCCTGTTCTGGTTCCGGGGGGCCGGCTGAGCCTGTGGTTAATTCTTCTTCCTGATGGGAAAATAGAGTGACCTGTGCCTGTCCCAACACCAAGAGCTAGTCTCTCATTGGTTTCCCGTCTTCCCGTTCATCCTCAGGACAAATTGCAACCTGTACGGAACAGGAGGTTAAAGGTGCTGATGCTCCAAGTAGGGAGATTGCTAGTAAAGTGGCTGGAATGGCGAACACGAGCACAAGGAGGTGAGAAATGAGGTGCGTTTTAGAAACCTTTCCCCATCACACGGTGTACCATCTTCTGGGGTTCTCATGCATGTTTTTGATGTAGGAAGATGCCCTTGAACCTGGAGATTTGGGACCCATGCGATGGGTAGCACGCAGTATTACTTTAAAGGGTCTGCGTTTGCTCACCCAACCTCACCAAACCTCTCAGCCCCAAGAGTGTCCACCCTTATGTCTCATCCAGCTGTGGGTCTAGATATGGTCAATCCAGGTTGCATCACAGCCCCCGAACGAATTGTGTAAGAATTTCTCTCTCTTTCCCTGTCTTTGTTTCATGGGTTTTTAAAAGTAATTTATTTTTATAATGGGGTTTAGCTGCTTTTCACGGCTGTGTTTATGCCGCCTTACACACACTTGACACACTAACAGAGAGATATCAATACATAGGTTTTAAGATTATTACTAGTCAGATATATTCTTGTGCGGTGAATCGGGCGTGTTGAGTCCAGTTCTCTGAGCAAGGAGTAGGTCTTGTCTATTCCATATTGGGTTTATGGAACGGTATCTGAGCTAATTTGAAACTCTTGTTTTATGTATCACCCCACCTCACCTTTCCCGTTAAGCAGCCATAGTGTGTTTTCTGCATGTGTGACTCTGTTCTGTTTTGTAATTCAGTTCAAGTGTAACGGTTTTTACATTCCCTCTATAAGTGACACCTTATGAGAAGTGTCCTTTTCTGTGTGACTTATTTCACTTAGAATCGTCTTACCTAAATCCACTCATCATGCTGCTACTAGCCTTATGACATTGATTTCATGGCTGAGTGATATTCCATTGTACATAAGGACCACAACTTTTTTATCCATTTTTCGCTTTCCTGGGATATTTAAGGTGGAATGAAGTGGAGGTCCTTGTCAACAGAGCAGCCCTAAACTTTCGGGTGCTTGTGTCTTGCTGATTTTCAATTTTCCCACTTTATCCCCCCATGCGTAGAAGTGCCCTATGCTCTCTAAGCTGTGTTTTTTAGATGTTTCAGGACACACCGTACACTTCTCCAGAGTGGCTGTTGGCAATTTACATCCCGCCCATCAGTGTAGCAAGGCTCCCATTTCTCCATGCCCTCTCCTGCATTTCTGGTTTTGACACCTTTTTCAGCATGTCCCTTTTGACCGATGGGAAGCGAGACTTCTTTGTAGCGCTGATTTGCCTTTCCAGGTTGCTTGGTTGGCCAAAAAGGGCATCATTGTCAACGTTTTGCCGCTTTTCATGTGCTTTAAAGGCGATTCAAATCTACCTCCTGAAATCTGTTTCCTGCAATTCTGCCTTGATTTCAAATCCTCTTCTTTGCCTTCCCTCAATATATTTGTGGACGAGAGTTATCATTTATAACTCTGCAGGTTTGTGAATTGCAGTGCCCTGAAGCTCCATTTTACAAGTCGCTTTTTTGGGAGTCGGCCGCAAAAGCGCAGGATGGCTTCAGGCCCTGTTCTGGTTCCGGGGGGCAGGCTGAGCCTGTGGTTAATTCTTCTTCCTGATGGGAAAATTGAGTGACCTGTGCCTGTCCCAACACCAAGAGCTAGTCTCTCATTGGTTCCCCGTCTTCCCGTTCATCCTCAGGACAAATTGCAACCTGTACGGAACAGGAGGTTAAAGGTGCTGATGCTCCAAGTAGGGAGATTGCTAGTAAAGTGGCTGGAATGGCGAACCCGAGCACAAGGAGATGAGAAATGCGGTGCGTTTTAGAAACCTTTCCCCATCACACGGTGTACCATCTTCTGGGTTTCTCATGCAGGTTTTCGATGTAGGAAGATGCCCTTGAACCTGGAGATTTGGGACCCATGCGATGGGTAGCACGCAGTATTACTTTAAAGGGTCTGCGTTTGCTCACCCAACCTCACCAAACCTCTCAGCCCCAAGAGTGTCCACCCTTATGTCTCATCCAGCTGTGGGTCTAGATATGGTCAATCCAGGTTGCATCACAGCCCCCGAACGAATTGTGTAAGAATTTCTCTCTCTTTCCTTGTCTTTGTTTCATGGGTTTTTAAAAGTAATTTATTTTTATAATGGGGTTTAGCTGCTTTTCACGGCCGTGTTTATGCCGCCTTACACACACTTGACACACTAACAGAGAGATATCAATACATAGGTTTTAAGATTATTACTAGTCAGATATATTCTTGTGCGGTGAATCGGGCGTGTTGAGTCCAGTTCTCTGAGCAAGGAGTAGGTCTTGTCTATTCCATATTGGGTTTATGGAACGGTATCTGAGCTAATTTGAAACTCTTGTTTTATGTATCACCCCACCTCACCTTTCCCGTTAAGCAGCCATAGTGTGTTTTCTGCATGTGTGACTCTGTTCTGTTTTGTAATTCAGTTCAAGTGTAACGGTTTTTACATTCCCTCTATAAGTGACACCTTATGAGAAGTGTCCTTTTCTGTGTGACTTATTTCACTTAGAATCGTCTTACCTAAATCCACTCATCATGCTGCTACTAGCCTTATGACATTGATTTCATGGCTGAGTGATAGTCCATTGTACATAAGGACCACAACTTTTTTATCCATTTTTCGCTTTCCTGGGATATTTAAGGTGGAATGAAGTGGAGGTCCTTGTCAACAGAGCAGCCCTAAACTTTCGGGTGCTTGTGTCTTGCTGATTTTCAATTTTCCCACTTTATCCCCCCATGCGTAGGAGTGCCCTATGCTCTCTAAGCTGTGTTTTTTAGATGTTTCAGGACACACCGTACACTTCTCCAGAGTGGCTGTTGGCAATTTACATCCCGCCCATCAGTGTAGCAAGGCTCCCATTTATCCATGGCCTGTCCTGCATTTCTGGTTTTGACACCTTTTTCAGCATGTCCCTTTTGACCGATGGGAAGCGAGACTTCTTTGTAGCGCTGATTTGCCTTTCCAGGTTGCTTGGTTGGCCAAAAAGGGCGTATGCGTTTTTTCCTGAATATATTCAGGAAAAAACGCATACGCCCTTTTTGGCCAAGGGCATCATTGTCAACGTTTTCCCGCTTTTCATGTGCTTTAAAGGCGATTCGAATCTACCTCCTGAAATCTGTTTCCTGCAATTCTGCCTTGATTTCAAATCCTCTTCTTTGCCTTCCCTCAATATATTTGTGGACGAGAGTTATCATTTATAACTCTGCAGGTTTGTGAATTGCAGTGCCCTGAAGCTCCATTTTACAAGTCGCTTTTTTGGGAGTCGGCCGCAAAAGCGCAGGATGGCTTCAGGCCCTGTTCTGGTTCCGGGGGGCAGGCTGAGCCTGTGGTTAATTCTTCTTCCTGATGGGAAAATTGAGTGACCTGTGCCTGTCCCAACACCAAGAGCTAGTCTCTCATTGGTTCCCCGTCTTCCCGTTCATCCTCAGGACAAATTGCAACCTGTACGGAACAGGTGGTTAAAGGTGCTGATGCTCCAAGTAGGGAGATTGCTAGTAAAGTGGCTGGAATGGCGAACCCGAGCACAAGGAGATGAGAAATGCGGTGCGTTTTAGAAACCTTTCCCCATCACACGGTGTACCATCTTCTGGGTTTCTCATGCATGTTTTCGATGTAGGAAGATGCCCTTGAACCTGGAGATTTGGGACCCATGCGATGGGTAGCACGCAGTATTACTTTAAAGGGTCTGCGTTTGCTCACCCAACCTCACCAAACCTCTCAGCCCCAAGAGTGTCCACCCTTATGTCTCATCCAGCTGTGGGTCTAGATATGGTCAATCCAGGTTGCATCACAGCCCCCGAACGAATTGTGTAAGAATTTCTCTCTCTTTCCCTGTCTTTGTTTCATGGGTTTTTAAAAGTAATTTATTTTTATAATGGGGTTTAGCTGCTTTTCACGGCCGTGTTTATGCCGCCTTACACACACTTGACACACTAACAGAGAGATATCAATACATAGGTTTTAAGATTATTACTAGTCAGATATATTCTTGTGCGGTGAATCGGGCGTGTTGAGTCCAGTTCTCTGAGCAAGGAGTAGGTCTTGTCTATTCCATATTGGGTTTATGGAACGGTATCTGAGCTAATTTGAAACTCTTGTTTTATGTATCACCCCACCTCACCTTTCCCGTTAAGCAGCCATAGTGTGTTTTCTGCATGTGTGACTCTGTTCTGTTTTGTAATTCAGTTCAAGTGTAACGGTTTTTACATTCCCTCTATAAGTGACACCTTATGAGAAGTGTCCTTTTCTGTGTGACTTATTTCGCTTAGAATCGTCTTACCTAAATCCACTCATCATGCTGCTACTAGCCTTATGACATTGATTTCATGGCTGAGTGATATTCCATTGTACATAAGGACCACAACTTTTTTATCCATTTTTCGCTTTCCTGGGATATTTAAGGTGGAATGAAGTGGAGGTCTTGTCAACAGAGCAGCCCTAAACTTTGGGGTGCTTGTGTCTTGCTGATTTTCAATTTTCCCACTTTATCCCCCCATGCGTAGAAGTGCCCTATGCTCTCTAAGCTGTGTTTTTTAGATGTTTCAGGACACACCGTACACTTCTCCAGAGTGGCTGTTTGCAATTTACATCCCGCCCATCAGTGTAGCAAGGCTCCCATTTCTCCATGGCCTGTCCTGCATTTCTGGTTTTGACACTTTTTTCAGCATGGCCCTTTTGACCGATGGGAAGCGAGACTTCTTTGTAGCGCTGATTTGCCTTTCCAGGTTGCTTGGTTGGCCAAAAAGGGCGTATGCGTTTTTTCCTGAATATATTCAGGAAAAAACGCATACGCCCTTTTTGGCCAAGGGCACCATTGTCAACGTTTTGCCGCTTTTCATGTGCTTTAAAGGCGATTCGAATCTACCTCCTGAAATCTGTTTCCTGCAATTCTGCCTTGATTTCAAATCCTCTTCTTTGCCTTCCCTCAATATATTTGTGGACGAGAGTTATCATTTATAACTCTGCAGGTTTGTGAATTGCAGTGCCCTGAAGCTGCATTTTACAAGTCGCTTTTTTGGGAGTCGGCCGCAAAAGCGCAGGATGGCTTCAGGCCCTGTTCTGGTTCCGGGGGGCAGGCTGAGCCTGTGGTTAATTCTTCTTCCTGATGGGAAAATTGAGTGACCTGTGCCTGTCCCAACACCAAGAGCTAGTCTCTCATTGGTTCCCCGTCTTCCCGTTCATCCTCAGGACAAATTGCAACCTGTACGGAACAGGAGGTTAAAGGTGCTGATGCTCCAAGTAGGGAGATTGCTAGTAAAGTGGCTGGAATGGCGAACCCGAGCACAAGGAGATGAGAAATGCGGTGCGTTTTAGAAACCTTTCCCCATCACACGGTGTATCATCTTCTGGGTTTCTCATGCATGTTTTCGATGTAGGAAGATGCCCTTGAACCTGGAGATTTGGGACCCATGCGATGGGTAGCACGCAGTATTACTTTAAAGGGTCTGCGTTTGCTCACCCAACCTCACCAAACCTCTCAGCCCCAAGAGTGTCCACCCTTATGTCTCATCCAGCTGTGGGTCTAGATATGGTCAATCCAGGTTGCATCACAGCCCCCGAACGAATTGTGTAAGAATTTCTCTCTCTTTCCCTGTCTTTGTTTCATGGGTTTTTAAAAGTAATTTATTTTTATAATGGGGTTTAGCTGCTTTTCACGGTCGTGTTTATGCCGCCTTACACACACTTGACACACTAACAGAGAGATATCAATACATAGGTTTTAAGATTATTACTAGTCAGATATATTCTTGTGCGGTGAATCGGGCGTGTTGAGTCCAGTTCTCTGAGCAAGGAGTAGGTCTTGTCTATTCCATATTGGGTTTATGGAACGGTATCTGAGCTAATTTGAAACTCTTGTTTTATGTATCACCCCACCTCACCTTTCCCGTTAAGCAGCCATAGTGTGTTTTCTGCATGTGTGACTCTGTTCTGTTTTGTAATTCAGTTCAAGTGTAACGGTTTTTACATTCCCTCTATAAGTGACACCTTATGAGAAGTGTCCTTTTCTGTGTGACTTATTTCACTTAGAATCGTCTTACCTAAATCCACTCATCATGCTGCTACTAGCCTTATGACATTGATTTCATGGCTGAGTGATATTCCATTGTACATAAGGACCACAACTTTTTTATCCATTTTTCGCTTTCCTGGGATATTTAAGGTGGAATGAAGTGGAGGTCTTGTCAACAGAGCAGCCCTAAACTTTGGGGTGCTTGTGTCTTGCTGATTTTCAATTTTCCCACTTTATCCCCCCATGCGTAGAAGTGCCCTATGCTCTCTAAGCTGTGTTTTTTAGATGTTTCAGGACACACCGTACACTTCTCCAGAGTGGCTGTTGGCAATTTACATCCCGCCCATCAGTGTAGCAAGGCTCCCATTTCTCCATGGCCTGTCCTGCATTTCTGGTTTTGACACTTTTTTCAGCATGTCCCTTTTGACCGATGGGAAGCGAGACTTCTTTGTAGCGCTGATTTGCCTTTCCAGGTTGCTTGGTTGGCCAAAAAGGGCGTATGCGTTTTTTCCTGAATATATTCAGGAAAAAAGGCATACGCCCTTTTTGGCCAAGGGCATCATTGTCAACGTTTTTCCGCTTTTCAAGTGCTTTAAATGCGATTCGAATCTACCTCCTGAAATCTGTTTCCTGCAATTCTGCCTTGATTTCAAATCCTCTTCTTTGCCTTCTCTCAATATATTTGTGGACGAGAGTTATCATTTATAACTCTGCAGGTTTGTGAATTGCAGTGCCCTGAAGCTCCATTTTACAAGTCGCTTTTTTGGGAGCCGGCCGCAAAAGCGCAGGATGGCTTCAGGCCCTGTTCTGGTTCCGGGGGGCCGGCTGAGCCTGTGGTTAATTCTTCTTCCTGATGGGAAAATAGAGTGACCTGTGCCTGTCCCAACACCAAGAGCTAGTCTCTCATTGGTTCCCCGTCTTCCCGTTCATCCTCAGGACAAATTGCAACCTGTACGGAACAGGAGGTTAAAGGTGCTGATGCTCCAAGTAGGGAGATTGCTAGTAAAGTGGCTGGAATGGCGAACCCGAGCACAAGGAGATGAGAAATGCGGTGCGTTTTAGAAACCTTTCCCCATCACACGGTGTACCATCTTCTGGGTTTCTCATGCAGGTTTTCGATGTAGGAAGATGCCCTTGAACCTGGAGATTTGGGACCCATGCGATGGGTAGCACGCAGTATTACTTTAAAGGGTCTGCGTTTGCTCACCCAACCTCACCAAACCTCTCAGCCCCAAGAGTGTCCACCCTTATGTCTCATCCAGCTGTGGGTCTAGATATGGTCAATCCAGGTTGCATCACAGCCCCCGAACGAATTGTGTAAGAATTTCTCTCTCTTTCCTTGTCTTTGTTTCATGGGTTTTTAAAAGTAATTTATTTTTATAATGGGGTTTAGCTGCTTTTCACGGCCGTGTTTATGCCGCCTTACACACACTTGACACACTAACAGAGAGATATCAATACATAGGTTTTAAGATTATTACTAGTCAGATATATTCTTGTGCGGTGAATCGGGCGTGTTGAGTCCAGTTCTCTGAGCAAGGAGTAGGTCTTGTCTATTCCATATTGGGTTTATGGAACGGTATCTGAGCTAATTTGAAACTCTTGTTTTATGTATCACCCCACCTCACCTTTCCCGTTAAGCAGCCATAGTGTGTTTTCTGCATGTGTGACTCTGTTCTGTTTTGTAATTCAGTTCAAGTGTAACGGTTTTTACATTCCCTCTATAAGTGACACCTTATGAGAAGTGTCCTTTTCTGTGTGACTTATTTCACTTAGAATCGTCTTACCTAAATCCACTCATCATGCTGCTACTAGCCTTATGACATTGATTTCATGGCTGAGTGATAGTCCATTGTACATAAGGACCACAACTTTTTTATCCATTTTTCGCTTTCCTGGGATATTTAAGGTGGAATGAAGTGGAGGTCCTTCTCAACAGAGCAGCCCTAAACTTTCGGGTGCTTGTGTCTTGCTGATTTTCAATTTTCCCACTTTATCCCCCCATGCGTAGAAGTGCCCTATGCTCTCTAAGCTGTGTTTTTTAGATGTTTCAGGACACACCGTACACTTCTCCAGAGTGGCTGTTGGCAATTTACATCCCGCCCATCAGTGTAGCAAGGCTCCCATTTCTCCATGGCCTGTCCTGCATTTCTGGTTTTGACACTTTTTTCAGCATGTCCCTTTTGACCGATGGGAAGCGAGACTTCTTTGTAGCGCTGATTTGCCTTTCCAGGTTGCTTGGTTGGCCAAAAAGGGCGTATGCGTTTTTTCCTGAATATATTCAGGAAAAAAGGCATACGCCCTTTTTGGCCAAGGGCATCATTGTCAACGTTTTTCCGCTTTTCAAGTGCTTTAAATGCGATTCGAATCTACCTCCTGAAATCTGTTTCCTGCAATTCTGCCTTGATTTCAAATCCTCTTCTTTGCCTTCCCTCAATATATTTGTGGACGAGAGTTATCATTTATAACTCTGCAGGTTTGTGAATTGCAGTGCCCTGAAGCTCCATTTTACAAGTCGCTTTTTTGGGAGCCGGCCGCAAAAGCGCAGGATGGCTTCAGGCCCTGTTCTGGTTCCGGGGGGCCGGCTGAGCCTGTGGTTAATTCTTCTTCCTGATGGGAAAATAGAGTGACCTGTGCCTGTCCCAACACCAAGAGCTAGTCTCTCATTGGTTTCCCGTCTTCCCGTTCATCCTCAGGACAAATTGCAACCTGTACGGAACAGGAGGTTAAAGGTGCTGATGCTCCAAGTAGGGAGATTGCTAGTAAAGTGGCTGGAATGGCGAACACGAGCACAAGGAGGTGAGAAATGAGGTGCGTTTTAGAAACCTTTCCCCATCACACGGTGTACCATCTTCTGGGGTTCTCATGCATGTTTTTGATGTAGGAAGATGCCCTTGAACCTGGAGATTTGGGACCCATGCGATGGGTAGCACGCAGTATTACTTTAAAGGGTCTGCGTTTGCTCACCCAACCTCACCAAACCTCTCAGCCCCAAGAGTGTCCACCCTTATGTCTCATCCAGCTGTGGGTCTAGATATGGTCAATCCAGGTTGCATCACAGCCCCCGAACGAATTGTGTAAGAATTTCTCTCTCTTTCCCTGTCTTTGTTTCATGGGTTTTTAAAAGTAATTTATTTTTATAATGGGGTTTAGCTGCTTTTCACGGCTGAGTTTAGGCCGCTTTACACCCACTTGACACACTAACAGAGAGATATCAATACATAGGTTTTAAGATTATTACTAGTCAGATATATTCTTGTGCGGTGAATCGGGCGTGTTGAGTCCAGTTCTCTGAGCAAGGAGTAGGTCTTGTCTATTCCATATTGGGTTTATGGAACGGTATCTGAGCTAATTTGAAACTCTTGTTTTATGTATCACCCCACCTCACCTTTCCCGTTAAGCAGCCATAGTGTGTTTTCTGCATGTGTGACTCTGTTCTGTTTTGTAATTCAGTTCAAGTGTAACGGTTTTTACATTCCCTCTATAAGTGACACCTTATGAGAAGTGTCCTTTTCTGTGTGACTTATTTCACTTAGAATCGTCTTACCTAAATCCACTCATCATGCTGCTACTAGCCTTATGACATTGATTTCATGGCTGAGTGATATTCCATTGTACATAAGGACCACAACTTTTTTATCCATTTTTCGCTTTCCTGGGATATTTAAGGTGGAATGAAGTGGAGGTCCTTGTCAACAGAGCAGCCCTAAACTTTCGGGTGCTTGTGTCTTGCTGATTTTCAATTTTCCCACTTTATCCCCCCATGCGTAGAAGTGCCCTATGCTCTCTAAGCTGTGTTTTTTAGATGTTTCAGGACACACCGTACACTTCTCCAGAGTGGCTGTTGGCAATTTACATCCCGCCCATCAGTGTAGCAAGGCTCCCATTTCTCCATGCCCTCTCCTGCATTTCTGGTTTTGACACCTTTTTCAGCATGTCCCTTTTGACCGATGGGAAGCGAGACTTCTTTGTAGCGCTGATTTGCCTTTCCAGGTTGCTTGGTTGGCCAAAAAGGGCGTATGCGTTTTTTCTTGAATATATTCAGGAAAAAACGCATACGCCCTTTTTGGCCAAGGGCATCATTGTCAACGTTTTGCCGCTTTTCATGTGCTTTAAAGGCGATTCAAATCTACCTCCTGAAATCTGTTTCCTGCAATTCTGCCTTGATTTCAAATCCTCTTCTTTGCCTTCCCTCAATATATTTGTGGACGAGAGTTATCATTTATAACTCTGCAGGTTTGTGAATTGCAGTGCCCTGAAGCTCCATTTTACAAGTCGCTTTTTTGGGAGTCGGCCGCAAAAGCGCAGGATGGCTTCAGGCCCTGTTCTGGTTCCGGGGGGCAGGCTGAGCCTGTGGTTAATTCTTCTTCCTGATGGGAAAATTGAGTGACCTTTGCCTGTCCCAACACCAAGAGCTAGTCTCTCATTGGTTCCCCGTCTTCCCGTTCATCCTCAGGACAAATTGCAACCTGTACGGAACAGGAGGTTAAAGGTGCTGATGCTCCAAGTAGGGAGATTGCTAGTAAAGTGGCTGGAATGGCGAACCCGAGCACAAGGAGATGAGAAATGCGGTGCGTTTTAGAAACCTTTTCCCATCACACGGTGTACAATCTTCTGGGTTTCTCATGCAGGTTTTCGATGTAGGAAGATGCCCTTGAACCTGGAGATTTGGGACCCATGCGATGGGTAGCACGCAGTATTACTTTAAAGGGTCTGCGTTTGCTCACCCAACCTCACCAAACCTCTCAGCCCCAAGAGTGTCCACCCTTATGTCTCATCCAGCTGTGGGTCTAGATATGGTCAATCCAGGTTGCATCACAGCCCCCGAACGAATTGTGTAAGAATTTCTCTCTCTTTCCTTGTCTTTGTTTCATGGGTTTTTAAAAGTAATTTATTTTTATAATGGGGTTTAGCTGCTTTTCACGGCCGTGTTTATGCCGCCTTACACACACTTGACACACTAACAGAGAGATATCAATACATAGGTTTTAAGATTATTACTAGTCAGATATATTCTTGTGCGGTGAATCGGGCGTGTTGAGTCCAGTTCTCTGAGCAAGGAGTAGGTCTTGTCTATTCCATATTGGGTTTATGGAACGGTATCTGAGCTAATTTGAAACTCTTGTTTTATGTATCACCCCACCTCACCTTTCCCGTTAAGCAGCCATAGTGTGTTTTCTGCATGTGTGACTCTGTTCTGTTTTGTAATTCAGTTCAAGTGTAACGGTTTTTACATTCCCTCTATAAGTGACACCTTATGAGAAGTGTCCTTTTCTGTGTGACTTATTTCACTTAGAATCGTCTTACCTAAATCCACTCATCATGCTGCTACTAGCCTTATGACATTGATTTCATGGCTGAGTGATAGTCCATTGTACATAAGGACCACAACTTTTTTATCCATTTTTCGCTTTCCTGGGATATTTAAGGTGGAATGAAGTGGAGGTCCTTGTCAACAGAGCAGCCCTAAACTTTCGGGTGCTTGTGTCTTGCTGATTTTCAATTTTCCCACTTTATCCCCCCATGCGTAGAAGTGCCCTATGCTCTCTAAGCTGTGTTTTTTAGATGTTTCAGGACACACCGTACACTTCTCCAGAGTGGCTGTTGGCAATTTACATCCCGCCCATCAGTGTAGCAAGGCTCCCATTTCTCCATGGCCTGTCCTGCATTTCTGGTTTTGACACTTTTTTCAGCATGTCCCTTTTGACCGATGGGAAGCGAGACTTCTTTGTAGCGCTGATTTGCCTTTCCAGGTTGCTTGGTTGGCCAAAAAGGGCGTATGCGTTTTTTCCTGAATATATTCAGGAAAAAAGGCATACGCCCTTTTTGGCCAAGGGCATCATTGTCAACGTTTTTCCGCTTTTCAAGTGCTTTAAATGCGATTCGAATCTACCTCCTGAAATCTGTTTCCTGCAATTCTGCCTTGATTTCAAATCCTCTTCTTTGCCTTCCCTCAATATATTTGTGGACGAGAGTTATCATTTATAACTCTGCAGGTTTGTGAATTGCAGTGCCCTGAAGCTCCATTTTACAAGTCGCTTTTTTGGGAGCCGGCCGCAAAAGCGCAGGATGGCTTCAGGCCCTGTTCTGGTTCCGGGGGGCAGGCTGAGCCTGTGGTTAATTCTTCTTCCTGATGGGAAAATAGAGTGACCTGTGCCTGTCCCAACACCAAGAGCTAGTCTCTCATTGGTTTCCCGTCTTCCCGTTCATCCTCAGGACAAATTGCAACCTGTACGGAACAGGAGGTTAAAGGTGCTGATGCTTCAAGTAGGGAGATTGCTAGTAAAGTGGCTGGAATGGCGAACACGAGCACAAGGAGGTGAGAAATGAGGTGCGTTTTAGAAACCTTTCCCCATCACACGGTGTACCATCTTCTGGGTTTCTCATGCATGTTTTCGATGTAGGAAGATGCCCTTGAACCTGGAGATTTGGGACCCATGCGATGGGTAGCACGCAGTATTACTTTAAAGGGTCTGCGTTTGCTCACCCATCCTCACCAAACCTCTCAGCCCCAAGAGTGTCCACCCTTATGTCTCATCCAGCTGTGGGTCTAGATATGGTCAATCCAGGTTGCATCACAGCCCCCGAACGAATTGTGTAAGAATTTCTCTCTCTTTCCCTGTCTTGGTTTCATGGGTTTTTAAAAGTAATTTATTCTTATAATGGGGTTTAGCTGCTTTTCACGGCTGTTTTTATGCCGCTTTACACCCACTTGACTCACTTTCAGAGAGATATAAATTCATAGGTTTTAAGATTCTTACTAATCAAATATATTCTTGTGCGGTGAATAGGGGGTGTTGAGTCCAGTTCACTGAGCAAGGAGTAGGTCTTTCTATTACATATTGGGTTTATGGAACGGTATCTCAGCTAATTTGAAACCCTTGTTTTATGCATCACCCCACCTCACCTTTCCCGTTAAGCAGCCATAGTGTGTTTTGTAAACGTGTGACTCTGTTTTGTTTTGTAATTCAGTTCAATTGTAGCGGTTTTTATATTCCCTCTATAAGTGATAGCTTATGATAAGTGTCTTTTTCTGTGTGACTTATTTCACTTAGAATTGTCGTACCTAAATCCACTCATCATGCTGCTACTAGCCTTATGACATTGATTTCATGGCTGAGTGATATTCCATTGTACATAAGGACCACCACTTCTTTATCCATTTTTCTCTTTCCTGGGATATTTAAGGTGTCATGAAGTGGAGGTTCTTGTCAACAGAGCAGCCCTAAACTTTGGGGTGCCTGTGTGTTGCTGATTTTTAGTTTTCCCAATTTATACGCCCATGAGTGTAAGTGCCCTATGTGCTCTAAGCTGTGTTTTTTCGATGTTTCAGGACACACCGTACACTTCTCCAGAGTGGCTGTTGGCAATTTACATCCTGACTATCAGCGTAGAAAGGCTCCCATTTCTCCATGGCCTGTCCTGCATTTCTGGTTTTGACACTTTTTTCAGCATGGCCCTTTTGACCGATGGGAAGCGAGACTTCTTTGTAGCGCTGATTTGCCTTTCCATGTTGCTTGGTTGGCCAAAAAGGGCGTATGCGTTTTTTCCTGAATATATTCAGGAAAAAACGCATACGCCCTTTTTGGCCAAGGGCATCATTGTCGACGTTTTGCCGTTTTTCATGTGCTTTAAAGGCGACTCGAATCTACCTCCTGAAATCTGTTTCCTGCAATTCTGCCTTGCTTTCAAATCCTCTTCGTTGCCTTCCCTCAATATATTTGTGAACGAGAGTTATCATTTACAACTCTGCAGGTTTGTTAATTGCAGTTCCCCTGAGCTCCATTTTTCAACTCGCTTTTTTGGGAGCTGGCCGCAAAAGCGCAGGACGGCATCAGGCCCTATTCTGGTTCCGGGCGGCAGGCTGAGCCTGTGGTTAATTCTTCTTCCTGATGGGAAAATAGTGACCTGTGCCTGTCCCAACACCTAGAGCTAGTCTCTCATTGGCTCCCCTTCTTCCCATTCATACTCAGGACAAATTGCAAGCTGTACGGAACAGGAGGTTAAAGGTCCTGATTCTCCAAGGAGGGAGATTGCTAGTAAAGCGGCTGGAATGGCGAACCCGAGCACAAGGAGATGAGAAATGAGGTGCGTTTTAGAAACCTTTCCCGGTCACACGGTCTACCACCTTCTGGGTTTCTCATGCATGTTTTCGATGTAGGAAGATGCCCTTGAACCTGGAGATTTGGGACCCATGCGATGGGTAACAGGCAGTAGTACTTTAAAGGCTCTGTGTTTGCTCCCCCAACCTCACCAAATCTCTCAGCCCCGAGAGTATCCACCCTTACGTCTCATCCAGCTGTGGGTCTAGATATGGTCATTCCAGGTGGCATCACAGCCCCTGAACGAATTTTGTAAGAATTTCTCTCTCTTTCACTGTCTTTGTTTCACGGGTTTTTAAAATTAATTTATTTTTATAATGGTGTTTAGCTGCTTTTCACGGCTGTGTTTATGCCGCTTTACACCCACTTGACTCACATCCAGAGAGATATCAATACATAGGTTTTAAGATTCTTACTAGTCAGATATATTCTTGTGCGAGAATAGGGGGTGTTGAGTCCAGTTCACTGAGCAAGGAGTAGGTCTTTCTATTACATATTGGGGTTATGGAACGGTATCTGAGCTAATTTGAAACCCTTGTTTTCTGCAGCACCCCACCTCACCTTTCCCGTTAAGCAGCCATAGTGTGTTTTCTAAACGTGTGACTCTGTTCTGTTTTGTAATTCAGTTCAAGTGTAGCGGTTTTTACATTCCCTCTATAAGTGATAGCTTATGATAAGTGTCTTTTTCTGTGTGACTTATTTCACTTAGAATTGTCGTACCTAAATCCACTCATCATGCTGCTACTAGCCTTATGACATTGATTTCATGGCTGAGTGATATTCCATTGTACATAAGGACCACCACTTCTTTATCCATTTTTCTCTTTCCTGGGATATTTAAGGTGTGGTGAAGTGGAGGTTCTTGTCAACAGAGCAGCCCTAAACTTTGGGGTGCCTGTGTGTTGCTGATTTTTAGTTTTCCCAATTTATACGCCCATGAGTGTAAGTGCCCTATGCGTTCTAAGCTGTGTTTTTTCGATGTTTCAGGACACACCGTACACTTCTCCAGAGTGGCTGTTGGCAATTTACATCCCGCCCATCAGCGTAGCAAGGCTCCCATTTCTCCATGGGCTGTCCTGCATTTCTGGTTTTGACACTTTTTTCAGCATGTCCCTTTTGACCGATGGGAAGCGAGACTTCTTTGTAGCGCTGATTTGCCTTTCCAGGTTGCTTGGTTGGCCAAAAAGGGCGTATGCGTTTTTTCCTGAATATATTCAGGAAAAAAGGCATACGCCCTTTTTGGCCAAGGGCATCATTGTCAACGTTTTTCCGCTTTTCAAGTGCTTTAAATGCGATTCGAATCTACCTCCTGAAATCTGTTTCCTGCAATTCTGCCTTGATTTCAAATCCTCTTCTTTGCCTTCCCTCAATATATTTGTGGACGAGAGTTATCATTTATAACTCTGCAGGTTTGTGAATTGCAGTGCCCTGAAGCTGCATTTTACAAGTCGCTTTTTTGGGAGCCGGCCGCAAAAGCGCAGGATGGCTTCAGGCCCTGTTCTGGTTCCGGGGGGCAGGCTGAGCCTGTGGTTAATTCTTCTTCCTGATGGGAAAATAGAGTGACCTGTGCCTGTCCCAACACCAAGAGCTAGTCTCTCATTGGTTTCCTGTCTTCCCGTTCATCCTCAGGACAAATTGCAACCTGTACGGAACAGGAGGTTAAAGGTGCTGATGCTCCAAGTAGGGAGATTGCTAGTAAAGTGGCTGGAATGGCGAACACGAGCACAAGGAGGTGAGAAATGAGGTGCGTTTTAGAAACCTTTCCCCATCACACGGTGTACCATCTTCTGGGGTTCTCATGCATGTTTTTGATGTAGGAAGATGCCCTTGAACCTGGAGATTTGGGACCCATGCGATGGGTAGCACGCAGTATTACTTTAAAGGGTCTGCGTTTGCTCACCCAACCTCACCAAACCTCTCAGCCCCAAGAGTGTCCACCCTTATGTCTCATCCAGCTGTGGGTCTAGATATGGTCAATCCAGGTTGCATCACAGCCCCCGAACGAATTGTGTAAGAATTTCTCTCTCTTTCCCTGTCTTTGTTTCATGGGTTTTTAAAAGTAATTTATTTTTATAATGGGGTTTAGCTGCTTTTCACGGCTGTGTTTAGGCCGCTTTACACCCACTTGACACACTAACAGAGAGATATCAATACATAGGTTTTAAGATTATTACTAGTCAGATATATTCTTGTGCGGTGAATCGGGCGTGTTGAGTCCAGTTCTCTGAGCAAGGAGTAGGTCTTGTCTATTCCATATTGGGTTTATGGAACGGTATCTGAGCTAATTTGAAACTCTTGTTTTATGTATCACCCCACCTCACCTTTCCCGTTAAGCAGCCATAGTGTGTTTTCTGCATGTGTGACTCTGTTCTGTTTTGTAATTCAGTTCAAGTGTAACGGTTTTTACATTCCCTCTATAAGTGACACCTTATGAGAAGTGTCCTTTTCTGTGTGACTTATTTCACTTAGAATCGTCTTACCTAAATCCACTCATCATGCTGCTACTAGCCTTATGACATTGATTTCATGGCTGAGTGATATTCCATTGTACATAAGGACCACAACTTTTTTATCCATTTTTCGCTTTCCTGGGATATTTAAGGTGGAATGAAGTGGAGGTCCTTGTCAACAGAGCAGCCCTAAACTTTCGGGTGCTTGTGTCTTGCTGATTTTCAATTTTCCCACTTTATCCCCCCATGCGTAGAAGTGCCCTATGCTCTCTAACCTGTGTTTTTTAGATGTTTCAGGACACACCGTACACTTCTCCAGAGTGGCTGTTGGCAATTTACATCCCGCCCATCAGTGTAGCAAGGCTCCCATTTCTCCATGCCCTCTCCTGCATTTCTGGTTTTGACACCTTTTTCAGCATGTCCCTTTTGACCGATGGGAAGCGAGACTTCTTTGTAGCGCTGATTTGCCTTTCCAGGTTGCTTGGTTGGCCAAAAAGGGCGTATGCGTTTTTTCCTGAATATATTCAGGAAAAAACGCATACGCCCTTTTTGGCCAAGGGCATCATTGTCAACGTTTTGCCGCTTTTCATGTGCTTTAAAGGCGATTCAAATCTACCTCCTGAAATCTGTTTCCTGCAATTCTGCCTTGATTTCAAATCCTCTTCTTTGCCTTCCCTCAATATATTTGTGGACGAGAGTTATCATTTATAACTCTGCAGGTTTGTGAATTGCAGTGCCCTGAAGCTCCATTTTACAAGTCGCTTTTTTGGGAGTCGGCCGCAAAAGCGCAGGATGGCTTCAGGCCCTGTTCTGGTTCCGTGGGGCAGGCTGAGCCTGTGGTTAATTCTTCTTCCTGATGGGAAAATTGAGTGACCTGTGCCTGTCCCAACACCAAGAGCTAGTCTCTCATTGGTTCCCCGTCTTCCCGTTCATCCTCAGGACAAATTGCAACCTGTACGGAACAGGAGGTTAAAGGTGCTGATGCTCCAAGTAGGGAGATTGCTAGTAAAGTGGCTGGAATGGCGAACCCGAGCACAAGGAGATGAGAAATGCGGTGCGTTTTAGAAACCTTTCCCCATCACACGGTGTACAATCTTCTGGGTTTCTCATGCATGTTTTCGATGTAGGAAGATGCCCTTGAACCTGGAGATTTGGGACCCATGTGATGGGTAGCACGCAGTATTACTTTAAAGGGTCTGCGTTTGCTCACCCAACCTCACCAAACCTCTCAGCCCCAAGAGTGTCCACCCTTATGTCTCATCCAGCTGTGGGTCTAGATATGGTCAATCCAGGTTGCATCACAGCCCCCGAACGAATTGTGTAAGAATTTCTCTCTCTTTCCCTGTCTTTGTTTCATGGGTTTTTAAAAGTAATTTATTTTTATAATGGGGTTTAGCTGCTTTTCACGGCTGAGTTTAGGCCGCTTTACACCCACTTGACACACTAACAGAGAGATATCAATACATAGGTTTTAAGATTATTACTAGTCAGATATATTCTTTTGCGGTGAATCGGGCGTGTTGAGTCCAGTTCTCTGAGCAAGGAGTAGGTCTTGTCTATTCCATATTGGGTTTATGGAACGGTATCTGAGCTAATTTGAAACTCTTGTTTTATGTATCACCCCACCTCACCTTTCCCGTTAAGCAGCCATAGTGTGTTTTCTGCATGTGTGACTCTGTTCTGTTTTGTAATTCAGTTCAAGTGTAACGGTTTTTACATTCCCTCTATAAGTGACACCTTATGAGAAGTGTCCTTTTCTGTGTGACTTATTTCACTTAGAATCGTCTTACCTAAATCCACTCATCATGCTGCTACTAGCCTTATGACATTGATTTCATGGCTGAGTGATATTCCATTGTACATAAGGACCACAACTTTTTTATCCATTTTTCGCTTTCCTGGGATATTTAAGGTGGAATGAAGTGGAGGTCCTTGTCAACAGAGCAGCCCTAAACTTTCGGGTGCTTGTGTCTTGCTGATTTTCAATTTTCCCACTTTATCCCCCCATGCGTAGAAGTGCCCTATGCTCTCTAAGCTGTGTTTTTTAGATGTTTCAGGACACACCGTACACTTCTCCAGAGTGGCTGTTGGCAATTTACATCCCGCCCATCAGTGTAGCAAGGCTCCCATTTCTCCATGCCCTCTCCTGCATTTCTGGTTTTGACACCTTTTTCAGCATGTCCCTTTTGACCGATGGGAAGCGAGACTTCTTTGTAGCGCTGATTTGCCTTTCCAGGTTGCTTGGTTGGCCAAAAAGGGCGTATGCGTTTTTTCCTGAATATATTCAGGAAAAAACGCATACGCCCTTTTTGGCCAAGGGCATCATTGTCAACGTTTTGCCGCTTTTCATGTGCTTTAAAGGCGATTCAAATCTACCTCCTGAAATCTGTTTCCTGCAATTCTGCCTTGATTTCAAATCCTCTTCTTTGCCTTCCCTCAATATATTTGTGGACGAGAGTTATCATTTATAACTCTGCAGGTTTGTGAATTGCAGTGCCCTGAAGCTCCATTTTACAAGTCGCTTTTTTGGGAGTCGGCCGCAAAAGCGCAGGATGGCTTCAGGCCCTGTTCTGGTTCCGGGGGGCAGGCTGAGCCTGTGGTTAATTCTTCTTCCTGATGGGAAAATTGAGTGACCTGTGCCTGTCCCAACACCAAGAGCTAGTCTCTCATTGGTTCCCCGTCTTCCCGTTCATCCTCAGGACAAATTGCAACCTGTACGGAACAGGAGGTTAAAGGTGCTGATGCTCCAAGTAGGGAGATTGCTAGTAAAGTGGCTGGAATGGCGAACCCGAGCACAAGGAGATGAGAAATGCGGTGCGTTTTAGAAACCTTTCCCCATCACACGGTGTACAATCTTCTGGGTTTCTCATGCAGGTTTTCGATGTAGGAAGATGCCCTTGAACCTGGAGATTTGGGACCCATGCGATGGGTAGCACGCAGTATTACTTTAAAGGGTCTGCGTTTGCTCACCCAACCTCACCAAACCTCTCAGCCCCAAGAGTGTCCACCCTTATGTCTCATCCAGCTGTGGGTCTAGATATGGTCAATCCAGGTTGCATCACAGCCCCCGAACGAATTGTGTAAGAATTTCTCTCTCTTTCCTTGTCTTTGTTTCATGGGTTTTTAAAAGTAATTTATTTTTATAATGGGGTTTAGCTGCTTTTCACGGCCGTGTTTATGCCGCCTTACACACACTTGACACACTAACAGAGAGATATCAATACATAGGTTTTAAGATTATTACTAGTCAGATATATTCTTGTGCGGTGAATCGGGCGTGTTGAGTCCAGTTCTCTGAGCAAGGAGTAGGTCTTGTCTATTCCATATTGGGTTTATGGAACGGTATCTGAGCTAATTTGAAACTCTTGTTTTATGTATCACCCCACCTCACCTTTCCCGTTAAGCAGCCATAGTGTGTTTTCTGCATGTGTGACTCTGTTCTGTTTTGTAATTCAGTTCAAGTGTAACGGTTTTTACATTCCCTCTATAAGTGACACCTTATGAGAAGTGTCCTTTTCTGTGTGACTTATTTCACTTAGAATCGTCTTACCTAAATCCACTCATCATGCTGCTACTAGCCTTATGACATTGATTTCATGGCTGAGTGATAGTCCATTGTACATAAGGACCACAACTTTTTTATCCATTTTTCGCTTTCCTGGGATATTTAAGGTGGAATGAAGTGGAGGTCCTTGTCAACAGAGCAGCCCTAAACTTTCGGGTGCTTGTGTCTTGCTGATTTTCAATTTTCCCACTTTATCCCCCCATGCGTAGAAGTGCCCTATGCTCTCTAAGCTGTGTTTTTTAGATGTTTCAGGACACACCGTACACTTCTCCAGAGTGGCTGTTGGCAATTTACATCCTGCCCATCAGTGTAGCAAGGCTCCCATTTCTCCATGGCCTGTCCTGCATTTCTGGTTTTGACACTTTTTTCAGCATGTCCCTTTTGACCGATGGGAAGCGAGACTTCTTTGTAGCGCTGATTTGCCTTTCCAGGTTGCTTGGTTGGCCAAAAAGGGCGTATGCGTTTTTTCCTGAATATATTCAGGAAAAAAGGCATACGCCCTTTTTGGCCAAGGGCATCATTGTCAACGTTTTTCCGCTTTTCAAGTGCTTTAAATGCGATTCGAATCTACCTCCTGAAATCTGTTTCCTGCAATTCTGCCTTGATTTCAAATCCTCTTCTTTGCCTTCCCTCAATATATTTGTGGACGAGAGTTATCATTTATAACTCTGCAGGTTTGTGAATTGCAGTGCCCTGAAGCTCCATTTTACAAGTCGCTTTTTTGGGAGCCGGCCGCAAAAGCGCAGGATGGCTTCAGGCCCTGTTCTGGTTCCGGGGGGCAGGCTGAGCCTGTGGTTAATTCTTCTTCCTGATGGGAAAATAGAGTGACCTGTGCCTGTCCCAACACCAAGAGCTAGTCTCTCATTGGTTTCCCGTCTTCCCGTTCATCCTCAGGACAAATTGCAACCTGTACGGAACAGGAGGTTAAAGGTGCTGATGCTCCAAGTAGGGAGATTGCTAGTAAAGTGGCTGGAATGGCGAACACGAGCACAAGGAGGTGAGAAATGAGGTGCGTTTTAGAAACCTTTCCCCATCACACGGTGTACCATCTTCTGGGTTTCTCATGCATGTTTTCGATGTAGGAAGATGCCCTTGAACCTGGAGATTTGGGACCCATGCGATGGGTAGCACGCAGTATTACTTTAAAGGGTCTGCGTTTGCTCACCCATCCTCACCAAACCTCTCAGCCCCAAGAGTGTCCACCCTTATGTCTCATCCAGCTGTGGGTCTAGATATGGTCAATCCAGGTTGCATCACAGCCCCCGAACGAATTGTGTAAGAATTTCTCTCTCTTTCCCTGTCTTGGTTTCATGGGTTTTTAAAAGTAATTTATTCTTATAATGGGGTTTAGCTGCTTTTCACGGCTGTTTTTATGCCGCTTTACACCCACTTGACTCACTTTCAGAGAGATATAAATTCATAGGTTTTAAGATTCTTACTAATCAAATATATTCTTGTGCGGTGAATAGGGGGTGTTGAGTCCAGTTCACTGAGCAAGGAGTAGGTCTTTCTATTACATATTGGGTTTATGGAACGGTATCTCAGCTAATTTGAAACCCTTGTTTTATGCATCACCCCACCTCACCTTTCCCGTTAAGCAGCCATAGTGTGTTTTGTAAACGTGTGACTCTGTTTTGTTTTGTAATTCAGTTCAATTGTAGCGGTTTTTATATTCCCTCTATAAGTGATAGCTTATGATAAGTGTCTTTTTCTGTGTGACTTATTTCACTTAGAATTGTCGTACCTAAATCCACTCATCATGCTGCTACTAGCCTTATGACATTGATTTCATGGCTGAGTGATATTCCATTGTACATAAGGACCACCACTTCTTTATCCATTTTTCTCTTTCCTGGGATATTTAAGGTGTCATGAAGTGGAGGTTCTTGTCAACAGAGCAGCCCTAAACTTTGGGGTGCCTGTGTGTTGCTGATTTTTAGTTTTCCCAATTTATACGCCCATGAGTGTAAGTGCCCTATGTGCTCTAAGCTGTGTTTTTTCGATGTTTCAGGACACACCGTACACTTCTCCAGAGTGGCTGTTGGCAATTTACATCCTGACTATCAGCGTAGCAAGGCTCCCATTTCTCCATGGCCTGTCCTGCATTTCTGGTTTTGACACTTTTTTCAGCATGGCCCTTTTGACCGATGGGAAGCGAGACTTCTTTGTAGCGCTGATTTGCCTTTCCAGGTTGCTTGGTTGGCCAAAAAGGGCGTATGCGTTTTTTCCTGAATATATTCAGGAAAAAACGCATACGCCCTTTTTGGCCAAGGGCATCATTGTCGACGTTTTGCCGTTTTTCATGTGCTTTAAAGGCGACTCGAATCTACCTCCTGAAATCTGTTTCCTGCAATTCTGCCTTGCTTTCAAATCCTCTTCGTTGCCTTCCCTCAATATATTTGTGAACGAGAGTTATCATTTACAACTCTGCAGGTTTGTTAATTGCAGTTCCCCTGAGCTCCATTTTTCAACTCGCTTTTTTGGGAGCTGGCCGCAAAAGCGCAGGACGGCATCAGGCCCTATTCTGGTTCCGGGCGGCAGGCTGAGCCTGTGGTTAATTCTTCTTCCTGATGGGAAAATAGAGTAACCTGTGCCTGTCCCAACACCTAGAGCTAGTCTCTCATTGGCTCCCCTTCTTCCCATTCATACTCAGGACAAATTGCAAGCTGTACGGAACAGGAGGTTAAAGGTCCTGATTCTCCAAGGAGGGAGATTGCTAGTAAAGCGGCTGGAATGGCGAACCCGAGCACAAGGAGATGAGAAATGAGGTGCGTTTTAGAAACCTTTCCCGGTCACACGGTCTACCACCTTCTGGGTTTCTCATGCATGTTTTCGATGTAGGAAGATGCCCTTGAACCTGGAGATTTGGGACCCATGCGATGGGTAACAGGCAGTAGTACTTTAAAGGCTCTGTGTTTGCTCCCCCAACCTCACCAAATCTCTCAGCCCCGAGAGTATCCACCCTTACGTCTCATCCAGCTGTGGGTCTAGATATGGTCATTCCAGGTGGCATCACAGCCCCTGAACGAATTTTGTAAGAATTTCTCTCTCTTTCACTGTCTTTGTTTCACGGGTTTTTAAAATTAATTTATTTTTATAATGGTGTTTAGCTGCTTTTCACGGCTGTGTTTATGCCGCTTTACACCCACTTGACTCACATCCAGAGAGATATCAATACATAGGTTTTAAGATTCTTACTAGTCAGATATATTCTTGTGCGAGAATAGGGGGTGTTGAGTCCAGTTCACTGAGCAAGGAGTAGGTCTTTCTATTACATATTGGGGTTATGGAACGGTATCTGAGCTAATTTGAAACCCTTGTTTTCTGCAGCACCCCACCTCACCTTTCCCGTTAAGCAGCCATAGTGTGTTTTCTAAACGTGTGACTCTGTTCTGTTTTGTAATTCAGTTCAAGTGTAGCGGTTTTTACATTCCCTCTATAAGTGATAGCTTATGATAAGTGTCTTTTTCTGTGTGACTTATTTCACTTAGAATTGTCGTACCTAAATCCACTCATCATGCTGCTACTAGCCTTATGACATTGATTTCATGGCTGAGTGATATTCCATTGTACATAAGGACCACCACTTCTTTATCCATTTTTCTCTTTCCTGGGATATTTAAGGTGTGGTGAAGTGGAGGTTCTTGTCAACAGAGCAGCCCTAAACTTTGGGGTGCCTGTGTGTTGCTGATTTTTAGTTTTCCCAATTTATACGCCCATGAGTGTAAGTGCCCTATGCGTTCTAAGCTGTGTTTTTTCGATGTTTCAGGACACACCGTACACTTCTCCAGAGTGGCTGTTGGCAATTTACATCCCGCCCATCAGCGTAGCAAGGCTCCCATTTCTCCATGGGCTGTCCTGCATTTCTGGTTTTGACACTTTTTTCAGCATGTCCCTTTTGACCGATGGGAAGCGAGACTTCTTTGTAGCGCTGATTTGCCTTTCCAGGTTGCTTGGTTGGCCAAAAAGGGCGTATGCGTTTTTTCCTGAATATATTCAGGAAAAAAGGCATACGCCCTTTTTGGCCAAGGGCATCATTGTCAACGTTTTTCCGCTTTTCAAGTGCTTTAAATGCGATTCGAATCTACCTCCTGAAATCTGTTTCCTGCAATTCTGCCTTGATTTCAAATCCTCTTCTTTGCCTTCCCTCAATATATTTGTGGACGAGAGTTATCATTTATAACTCTGCAGGTTTGTGAATTGCAGTGCCCTGAAGCTGCATTTTACAAGTCGCTTTTTTGGGAGCCGGCCGCAAAAGCGCAGGATGGCTTCAGGCCCTGTTCTGGTTCCGGGGGGCAGGCTGAGCCTGTGGTTAATTCTTCTTCCTGATGGGAAAATAGAGTGACCTGTGCCTGTCCCAACACCAAGAGCTAGTCTCTCATTGGTTTCCCGTCTTCCCGTTCATCCTCAGGACAAATTGCAACCTGTACGGAACAGGAGGTTAAAGGTGCTGATGCTCCAAGTAGGGAGATTGCTAGTAAAGTGGCTGGAATGGCGAACACGAGCACAAGGAGGTGAGAAATGAGGTGCGTTTTAGAAACCTTTCCCCATCACACGGTGTACCATCTTCTGGGGTTCTCATGCATGTTTTTGATGTAGGAAGATGCCCTTGAACCTGGAGATTTGGGACCCATGCGATGGGTAGCACGCAGTATTACTTTAAAGGGTCTGCGTTTGCTCACCCAACCTCACCAAACCTCTCAGCCCCAAGAGTGTCCACCCTTATGTCTCATCCAGCTGTGGGTCTAGATATGGTCAATCCAGGTTGCATCACAGCCCCCGAACGAATTGTGTAAGAATTTCTCTCTCTTTCCCTGTCTTTGTTTCATGGGTTTTTAAAAGTAATTTATTTTTATAATGGGGTTTAGCTGCTTTTCACGGCTGTGTTTAGGCCGCTTTACACCCACTTGACACACTAACAGAGAGATATCAATACATAGGTTTTAAGATTATTACTAGTCAGATATATTCTTGTGCGGTGAATCGGGCGTGTTGAGTCCAGTTCTCTGAGCAAGGAGTAGGTCTTGTCTATTCCATATTGGGTTTATGGAACGGTATCTGAGCTAATTTGAAACTCTTGTTTTATGTATCACCCCACCTCACCTTTCCCGTTAAGCAGCCATAGTGTGTTTTCTGCATGTGTGACTCTGTTCTGTTTTGTAATTCAGTTCAAGTGTAACGGTTTTTACATTCCCTCTATAAGTGACACCTTATGAGAAGTGTCCTTTTCTGTGTGACTTATTTCACTTAGAATCGTCTTACCTAAATCCACTCATCATGCTGCTACTAGCCTTATGACATTGATTTCATGGCTGAGTGATATTCCATTGTACATAAGGACCACAACTTTTTTATCCATTTTTCGCTTTCCTGGGATATTTAAGGTGGAATGAAGTGGAGGTCCTTGTCAACAGAGCAGCCCTAAACTTTCGGGTGCTTGTGTCTTGCTGATTTTCAATTTTCCCACTTTATCCCCCCATGCGTAGAAGTGCCCTATGCTCTCTAACCTGTGTTTTTTAGATGTTTCAGGACACACCGTACACTTCTCCAGAGTGGCTGTTGGCAATTTACATCCCGCCCATCAGTGTAGCAAGGCTCCCATTTCTCCATGCCCTCTCCTGCATTTCTGGTTTTGACACCTTTTTCAGCATGTCCCTTTTGACCGATGGGAAGCGAGACTTCTTTGTAGCGCTGATTTGCCTTTCCAGGTTGCTTGGTTGGCCAAAAAGGGCGTATGCGTTTTTTCCTGAATATATTCAGGAAAAAACGCATACGCCCTTTTTGGCCAAGGGCATCATTGTCAACGTTTTGCCGCTTTTCATGTGCTTTAAAGGCGATTCAAATCTACCTCCTGAAATCTGTTTCCTGCAATTCTGCCTTGATTTCAAATCCTCTTCTTTGCCTTCCCTCAATATATTTGTGGACGAGAGTTATCATTTATAACTCTGCAGGTTTGTGAATTGCAGTGCCCTGAAGCTCCATTTTACAAGTCGCTTTTTTGGGAGTCGGCCGCAAAAGCGCAGGATGGCTTCAGGCCCTGTTCTGGTTCCGTGGGGCAGGCTGAGCCTGTGGTTAATTCTTCTTCCTGATGGGAAAATTGAGTGACCTGTGCCTGTCCCAACACCAAGAGCTAGTCTCTCATTGGTTCCCCGTCTTCCCGTTCATCCTCAGGACAAATTGCAACCTGTACGGAACAGGAGGTTAAAGGTGCTGATGCTCCAAGTAGGGAGATTGCTAGTAAAGTGGCTGGAATGGCGAACCCGAGCACAAGGAGATGAGAAATGCGGTGCGTTTTAGAAACCTTTCCCCATCACACGGTGTACAATCTTCTGGGTTTCTCATGCATGTTTTCGATGTAGGAAGATGCCCTTGAACCTGGAGATTTGGGACCCATGTGATGGGTAGCACGCAGTATTACTTTAAAGGGTCTGCGTTTGCTCACCCAACCTCACCAAACCTCTCAGCCCCAAGAGTGTCCACCCTTATGTCTCATCCAGCTGTGGGTCTAGATATGGTCAATGCAGGTTGCATCACAGCCCCTGAACGAATTGTGTAAGAATTTCTCTCTCTTTCCCTGTCTTTGTTTCATGTGTTTTTAAAAGTAATTTATTTTTATAATGGGGTTTAGCTGCTTTTCACGGCTGTGTTTAGGCCGCTTTACACCCACTTGACACACTAACAGAGAGATATCAATACATAGGTTTTAAGATTATTACTAGTCAGATATATTCTTGTGCGGTGAATCGGGCGTGTTGAGTCCAGTTCTCTGAGCAAGGAGTAGGTCTTGTCTATTCCATATTGGGTTTATGGAACGGTATCTGAGCTAATTTGAAACTCTTGTTTTATGTATCACCCCACCTCACCTTTCCCGTTAAGCAGCCATAGTGTGTTTTCTGCATGTGTGACTCTGTTCTGTTTTGTAATTCAGTTCAAGTGTAACGGTTTTTACATTCCCTCTATAAGTGACACCTTATGAGAAGTGTCCTTTTCTGTGTGACTTATTTCACTTAGAATCGTCTTACCTAAATCCACTCATCATGCTGCTACTAGCCTTATGACATTGATTTCATGGCTGAGTGATATTCCATTGTACATAAGGACCACAACTTTATTATCCATTTTTCGCTTTCCTGGGATATTTAAGGTGGAATGAAGTGGAGGTCCTTGTCAACAGAGCAGCCCTAAACTTTCGGGTGCTTGTGTCTTGCTGATTTTCAATTTTCCCACTTTATCCCCCCATGCGTAGAAGTGCCCTATGCTCTCTAAGCTGTGTTTTTTAGATGTTTCAGGACACACCGTACACTTCTCCAGAGTGGCTGTTGGCAATTTACATCCCGCCCATCAGCGTAGCAAGGCTCCCATTTCTCCATGGGCTGTCCTGCATTTCTGGTTTTGACACTTTTTTCAGCATGTCCCTTTTGACCGATGGGAAGCGAGACTTCTTTGTAGCGCTGATTTGCCTTTCCAGGTTGCTTGGTTGGCCAAAAAGGGCGTATGCGTTTTTTCCTGAATATATTCAGGAAAAAACGCATACGCCCTTTTTGGCCAAGGGCATCATTGTCAACGTTTTGCCGCTTTTCATGTGCTTTAAAGGCGATTCAAATCTACCTCCTGAAATCTGTTTCCTGCAATTCTGCCTTGATTTCAAATCCTCTTCTTTGCCTTCCCTCAATATATTTGTGGACGAGAGTTATCATTTATAACTCTGCAGGTTTGTGAATTGCAGTGCCCTGAAGCTCCATTTTACAAGTCGCTTTTTTGGGAGTCGGCCGCAAAAGCGCAGGATGGCTTCAGGCCCTGTTCTGGTTCCGTGGGGCAGGCTGAGCCTGTGGTTAATTCTTCTTCCTGATGGGAAAATTGAGTGACCTGTGCCTGTCCCAACACCAAGAGCTAGTCTCTCATTGGTTCCCCGTCTTCCCGTTCATCCTCAGGACAAATTGCAACCTGTACGGAACAGGAGGTTAAAGGTGCTGATGCTCCAAGTAGGGAGATTGCTAGTAAAGTGGCTGGAATGGCGAACCCGAGCACAAGGAGATGAGAAATGCGGTGCGTTTTAGAAACCTTTCCCCATCACACGGTGTACAATCTTCTGGGTTTCTCATGCATGTTTTCGATGTAGGAAGATGCCCTTGAACCTGGAGATTTGGGACCCATGTGATGGGTAGCACGCAGTATTACTTTAAAGGGTCTGCGTTTGCTCACCCAACCTCACCAAACCTCTCAGCCCCAAGAGTGTCCACCCTTATGTCTCATCCAGCTGTGGGTCTAGATATGGTCAATGCAGGTTGCATCACAGCCCCTGAACGAATTGTGTAAGAATTTCTCTCTCTTTCCCTGTCTTTGTTTCATGTGTTTTTAAAAGTAATTTATTTTTATAATGGGGTTTAGCTGCTTTTCACGGCTGTGTTTAGGCCGCTTTACACCCACTTGACACACTAACAGAGAGATATCAATACATAGGTTTTAAGATTATTACTAGTCAGATATATTCTTGTGCGGTGAATCGGGCGTGTTGAGTCCAGTTCTCTGAGCAAGGAGTAGGTCTTGTCTATTCCATATTGGGTTTATGGAACGGTATCTGAGCTAATTTGAAACTCTTGTTTTATGTATCACCCCACCTCACCTTTCCCGTTAAGCAGCCATAGTGTGTTTTCTGCATGTGTGACTCTGTTCTGTTTTGTAATTCAGTTCAAGTGTAACGGTTTTTACATTCCCTCTATAAGTGACACCTTATGAGAAGTGTCCTTTTCTGTGTGACTTATTTCACTTAGAATCGTCTTACCTAAATCCACTCATCATGCTGCTACTAGCCTTATGACATTGATTTCATGGCTGAGTGATATTCCATTGTACATAAGGACCACAACTTTTTTATCCATTTTTCGCTTTCCTGGGATATTTAAGGTGGAATGAAGTGGAGGTCCTTGTCAACAGAGCAGCCCTAAACTTTCGGGTGCTTGTGTCTTGCTGATTTTCAATTTTCCCACTTTATCCCCCCATGCGTAGAAGTGCCCTATGCTCTCTAAGCTGTGTTTTTTAGATGTTTCAGGACACACCGTACACTTCTCCAGAGTGGCTGTTGGCAATTTACATCCCGCCCATCAGCGTAGCAAGGCTCCCATTTCTCCATGGGCTGTCCTGCATTTCTGGTTTTGACACTTTTTTCAGCATGTCCCTTTTGACCGATGGGAAGCGAGACTTCTTTGTAGCGCTGATTTGCCTTTCCAGGTTGCTTGGTTGGCCAAAAAGGGCGTATGCGTTTTTTCCTGAATATATTCAGGAAAAAAGGCATACGCCCTTTTTGGCCAAGGGCATCATTGTCAACGTTTTGCCGCTTTTCAAGTGCTTTAAATGCGATTCGAATCTACCTCCTGAAATCTGTTTCCTGCAATTCTGCCTTGATTTCAAATCCTCTTCTTTGCCTTCCCTCAATATATTTGTGGACGAGAGTTATCATTTATAACTCTGCAGGTTTGTGAATTGCAGTGCCCTGAAGCTGCATTTTACAAGTCGCTTTTTTGGGAGCCGGCCGCAAAAGCGCAGGATGGCTTCAGGCCCTGTTCTGGTTCCGGGGGGCAGGCTGAGCCTGTGGTTAATTCTTCTTCCTGATGGGAAAATAGAGTGACCTGTGCCTGTCCCAACACCAAGAGCTAGTCTCTCATTGGTTTCCCGTCTTCCCGTTCATCCTCAGGACAAATTGCAACCTGTACGGAACAGGAGGTTAAAGGTGCTGATGCTCCAAGTAGGGAGATTGCTAGTAAAGTGGCTGGAATGGCGAACACGAGCACAAGGAGGTGAGAAATGAGGTGCGTTTTAGAAACCTTTCCCCATCACACGGTGTACCATCTTCTGGGGTTCTCATGCATGTTTTTGATGTAGGAAGATGCCCTTGAACCTGGAGATTTGGGACCCATGCGATGGGTAGCACGCAGTATTACTTTAAAGGGTCTGCGTTTGCTCACCCAACCTCACCAAACCTCTCAGCCCCAAGAGTGTCCACCCTTATGTCTCATCCAGCTGTGGGTCTAGATATGGTCAATCCAGGTTGCATCACAGCCCCCAAACGAATTGTGTAAGAATTTCTCTCTCTTTCCCTGTCTTTGTTTCATGGGTTTTTAAAAGTAATTTATTTTTATAATGGGGTTTAGCTGCTTTTCACGGCTGTGTTTAGGCCGCTTTACACCCACTTGACACACTAACAGAGAGATATCAATACATAGGTTTTAAGATTATTACTAGTCAGATATATTCTTGTGCGGTGAATCGGGCGTGTTGAGTCCAGTTCTCTGAGCAAGGAGTAGGTCTTGTCTATTCCATATTGGGTTTATGGAATGGTATCTGAGCTAATTTGAAACTCTTGTTTTATGTATCACCCCACCTCACCTTTCCCGTTAAGCAGCCATAGTGTGTTTTCTGCATGTGTGACTCTGTTCTGTTTTGTAATTCAGTTCAAGTGTAACGGTTTTTACATTCCCTCTATAAGTGACACCTTATGAGAAGTGTCCTTTTCTGTGTGACTTATTTCACTTAGAATCGTCTTACCTAAATCCACTCATCATGCTGCTACTAGCCTTATGACATTGATTTCATGGCTGAGTGATATTCCATTGTACATAAGGACCACAACTTTTTTATCCATTTTTCGCTTTCCTGGGATATTTAAGGTGGAATGAAGTGGAGGTCCTTGTCAACAGAGCAGCCCTAAACTTTCGGGTGCTTGTGTCTTGCTGATTTTCAATTTTCCCACTTTATCCCCCCATGCGTAGAAGTGCCCTATGCTCTCTAAGCTGTGTTTTTTAGATGTTTCAGGACACACCGTACACTTCTCCAGAGTGGCTGTTGGCAATTTACATCCCGCCCATCAGTGTAGCAAGGCTCCCATTTCTCCATGGCCTGTCCTGCATTTCTGGTTTTGACACCTTTTTCAGCATGTCCCTTTTGATCGATGGGAAGCGAGACTTCTTTGTAGCGCTGATTTGCCTTTCCAGGTTGCTTGGTTGGCCAAAAAGGGCGTATGCGTTTTTTCCTGAATATATTCAGGAAAAAACGCATACGCCCTTTTTGGCCAAGGGCATCATTGTCAACGTTTTGCCGCTTTTCATGTGCTTTAAAGGCGATTCAAATCTACCTCCTGAAATCTGTTTCCTGCAATTCTGCCTTGATTTCAAATCCTCTTCTTTGCCTTCCCTCAATATATTTGTGGACGAGAGTTATCATTTATAACTCTGCAGGTTTGTGAATTGCAGTGCCCTGAAGCTCCATTTTACAAGTCGCTTTTTGGGAGTCGGCCGCAAAAGCGCAGGATGGCTTCAGGCCCTGTTCTGGTTCCGGGGGGCAGGCTGAGCCTGTGGTTAATTCTTCTTCCTGATGGGAAAATTGAGTGACCTGTGCCTGTCCCAACACCAAGAGCTAGTCTCTCATTGGTTCCCCGTCTTCCCGTTCATCCTCAGGACAAATTGCAACCTGTACGGAACAGGAGGTTAAAGGTGCTGATGCTCCAAGTAGGGAGATTGCTAGTAAAGTGGCTGGAATGGCGA